>NC_092809.1:98179567-98486699 GCF_040954645.1 Diabrotica undecimpunctata
GAAAAAGGTGGGATAAGTATGTAGGAAAAAGTTTAGCGAGATTGAGCAGAGAGAAGAGAGCATCAGTTGATTTTCCAAGTCTAGAGAGGAACAGTGATTGTTCTCTGGTGGTTCCAAAGAAGTAGCAAGCAGTAGTGTTGAATGTTAGTGAGTTTTTGTGGAGTTAGTGTATCTGACAGTAGCTGAAGCAGCAAAATATTGTAAGTCATATTTTCCTACTTATATTCCAAGAGTCACTGTTCAGGCCAACGAGAGATTCAGTTTATCGTAAAGAGAAGATATTCCAAGAGTCATTTTTCACTCGGGCCAACGAGAGATTCAGTTTATCGAGAGGAGAAAGGCTATCATAATTTGAATGATTGTTGCTTTTGAAGGAGATCATTAAGGACGATATACTTGCAACAATCTGTTGTAAGATTGCTGATTACATAGGGAGCGGTTGAGAGGAGATAATACAGTCTACAAGGAACAAGGATTTGGACCACTCATCATCAGAGAGAGATATTTTGTTTTCTGCAGTTTTTTCTTTTATTGATAACACAATTTTTACACTTAATTTAGAAAGGATATAAATATTTTAATTAGGAGAGTTAGAATAGTTTGGAATTTTGAGATTTCAATTAATATTGTTTGTGCCATTAATTTTGATTGTTCACGTACGTAGAACAAAATTTTGAGAATCATTATATGAGATTTGTTTATTGAAAACTTTTGAGTGTGAATTATTTCATTATTTATTTCAATATATAGTGTTAGATCATATGTGTTTTTTATTATTCCGGTATTCTCTGGACCTTACCTTTCACATGTAATAGCATAGATATTGAAGCACGAATTTAACCCTGAGATAAAAGAATTAAAAATTGTGATAGAGTCATAATCATATCATCTAGATAATTTTAATTAATCAAAAAAAAAAAAATTAATTAGCTAATTATTGCTTGGCGCACCAAGACTTTAAATATCACAATAACTGGCTTCCAAAACGTGGGGCTTGAAAATATCGCAGCTTTACATTTGAAGGAAGGGAAAGAGATCTGGAATAAGTACAGGTGATCCAGAGATAAAAACATATAACATTGAGGGAATTTGAATTTGAAAGTATTTTGACAATTTTTCCAGGGAATATAAATTTGATTTATTGATTGATCGTAGTTAGTGGATATTTACTGCTATTGAATTATTTGATTTTATTTTCTTTACCAATCGTACATTTGATATTTATTTTGAATTATTTGAATTTTACTGATTGCATATTTGATATTTGTCGTGAAAATTTAATACATTTGGGGAGAAATATTGTCGTGTTCTGAAACATATAGAGTGTTGTAAAATTTCACATTTGGCGGGGACAAAAACAGTAACGACAAGAAACAACATGTCGACCACAAGGAGTCAAAGCAAAATGCAAGAAAGGAAGGAGGATAACAGAGAAGAGGAAACAATTGTTGAAGAAGGATCGGATAATGAAGGAAATGTTACAATAGTTGAGGAGAAAAAAGAATTATCAGGAATAGAGAAAATATTACAACTAATGCAATTACAGACACAACAAATACAAGAATCAACAAAACAGGCCATACAAGAGAATCAAAGGGAAACAAAACAAATAATGAATGAAACAGCAAAAACAATAGATAGAAACCAACAAGAAACATCACTAAAAATGGATAGAAATCAACAAGAAACAAAACAAACAATGAGCAATATAGAGCAGCGTTTGGAAAACTATGAACAGGAAATTAAAGGATGTGTTGAGGGGATAAAGAAAGAACTGATACAACAAATAGAAGAGATTAATGAAATTAAAAAGAAAATGGGAGAACAAGAAAAGAAAGTAGAAAATAAGATGAAGGAAATCAAGATTGGCCAGAAAAAGGAATTAGAACAGTTAGAAGAAAAATTTGAAATGGCGCTACAAGAAGACAGGAAGGAAGTAGAAAGAAGATTAAAGCAAAATGAAAAACAAATGGCAGAAATTGAACTAAGAGGGGTAGAGAGAAAAGAAGTTATCATCCATGGAACAAGCGAGGCGAAAATACAATTTGGCGGAGATATTCAGAAAACACACCCAGTACCGTTTGTTAAAAATTTGAAAACCAAATTACAACATATTAGATATTTTGACGATTGCAAAGAAACAATTAGAAACCATTTGAAAGAAGGAGCAGCGTTATGGTATGAAAGCAAGGAAGATGAGTTTGAAAATTGGACAGATTTTGAAAATAAATTTCTCAACTATTTCACAGTTTTGATTGGCGGAGATTGAAAAAGGTGGGATAAGTATGTAGGAAAAAGTTTAGTGAGATTGAGCAGAGAGAAGAGAGCATCAGTTGATTTTCCAAGTCTAGAGAGGAACAGTGATTGTTCTCTGGTGGTTCCAAAGAAGTAGCAAGCAGTAGTGTTGAATGTTAGTGAGTTTTGTGGAGTTAGTGTATCTGACAGTAGCTGAAGCAGCAAAATATTGTAAGTCATATTTTCCTACTTATATTCCAAGAGTCACTGTTCAGGCCAACGAGAGATTCAGTTTATCGTAAAGAGAAGATATTCCAAGAGTCATTTTTCACTCGGGCCAACGAGAGATTCAGTTTATCGAGAGGAGAAAGGCTATCATAATTTGAATGATTGTTGCTTTTGAAGGAGATCATTAAGGACGATATACTTGCAACAATCTGTTGTAAGATTGCTGATTACATAGGGAGCGGTTGAGAGGAGATAATACAGTCTACAAGGAACAAGGATTTGGACCACTCATCATCAGAGAGAGATATTTTGTTTTCTGCAGTTTTTTCTTTTATTGATAACACAATTTTTACACTTAATTTAGAAAGGATATAAATATTTTGATTAGGAGAGTTAGAATAGTTTGGAAATTTTGAGATTTCAATTAATATTGTTTGTACCATTAATTTTGATTGTTCACGTACGTAGAACAAAATTTTTGAGAATCATTATATGAGATTTGTTTATTGAAAACTTTTGAGTGTGAATTATTTCATTATTTATTTCAATATATAGTGTTAGATCATATGTGTTTTTTATTATTCCGGTATTCTCTGGACCTTACCTTTCACATGTAATAGCATAGATATTGAAGCACGAATTTAACCCTGAGATAAAAGAATTAAAAATTGTGATAGAGTCATAATCATATCATCTAGATAATTTTAATTAATCAAAAAAAAAAAAATTAATTAGCTAATTATTGCTTGGCGCACCAAGACTGTAAATATCACAATAATATATATATATATATATACATTTCAAAATTGGCAATGTTTTATTTATTGCTATACTATTAAATAAATATGATTGCCATTAAAATACGAGTACATACCGACTTTAGATCAAATACTAATAGCTGTGGCGGACAAACCATCTTCTGGCCCAATACTCCGGTGTCCAAAACCCACAATCTGCTGCATTCATCAACCTATATAAAATTATTAAATAACTTTTAGTTGTCTATTAAGGATATTCTTATAGTATTGAAGTATCTGTACAGTATTCCTTTATTCATATACATAGGGAAGGTATATGAAAATTAAAACTAGTTAAATTAGGAAAAGAAAACACAGTATTTACAAAATGGTTCAATTAATCCTCAGAGAAAGTCTTCTATTGACTATTTTGGAAGAGATCCATGGACAACTCAATATTAAAACCAACCAATTTTGCTTTGCAATTTTCTTTGTATATTATGACAAAGCTTATGATATGGTGTACACACTAAAATAGTGTACTGATCGTTAAAGACTTAGAAGTAGATGAAAAAGGTATAAGAGTAATCATCACCCAGCCCTTTAAGTCCACTACTGGCCTTTGAGGCCTCCACTCAAGCAATCTCTTCGTCTTCATCACTGACTCGGGCGACGTGTCCGGCTCAGTTCCATTTTAGTATGGCAATTCGGGAAATTACATCGATAACTCCTGTTTTTCGTCTTCATTTCTAACTCGGTCACGAATCGATATACTCGCATTGACCTTTCCATTTTCTTCTGAGCTATTTGCAGCGTTTTAGAAGTTGTAGCTGTCACTGAAACAAAGTTTCGGCACTATATGTCATCACCGGCAATACACATTGGTCAAATGTTTTACGTTTTAAAGAATTTGGTATATCGCTTTTAAAGATATCTTTGAGTTTTCCATAGGCTGCCCATGATAAGTTTATTCTTCTTCGTAGATCGCATGTTTGGTTGTCTCTTGTGATCATTATTTCGTGTCCAAGGTATATGTATTTTTCCACCAGCTCTACTTCGTTTTTTCCAATATCGATATTTCCGTAAGGTAGTAGGTTTGTCATGAATTTTATTTTGGAGATGTTTATTTTAAGACCCACACTGGCACACACTACCTGAATTCATGTAGCATTTATACATATCTCCATGAAGTTGTCCGAGAACAAAACTATGTTTGGTCAATGTTCAGGCCTTTCTCTTCATAGTTAAGGTATCACCCTGTCGGACTCCTCTGCCGATTGGGATATGATCCGTGTTTTTATGTAGTTTCACCGACACAGTTGCGTTCTTGTTTGTATTGTAAATTGACCTTGTATATCGGTTGTTACTATTATGCATGCGCATAAGAGTAATTTAATAATATAAAAGTAATAACTGTCAAACTATGAAAAACATTTTAATAATTTTATTAAGAAATCGTAAGATTTTGCATTAATCGATCACTAAATTGTAACATTTTGCATTTTCAGAAAATATGGTATAATAGGATTCGGGAATTTGATTTCAAGAGCAATTATCATGTCAATTAGTGGTCACATAATAACCATTACTAATTATGGACTGAGATCTCAAGATCCAACAGAGGAACATTTGAGGGCTTTCCCGGGGATAAAAAGGAAGAACAAAAACTCAAAATATGTACATGGAACGTAAAAAAGTTTATGAATACGTATATGTGTGTGCTTTCTTTAAACACTATTAGGGTGTACCGATCTATATTAAATTAAGAAAAAAACTAATTTGTAAATAATAAATAACGTTTGAATATATTTTATGTTTACAACAAAAAAAATACAGATCTTAGAACATTTTATTTGACGTATACAATATTTTTGGTTTGCTGAATTTTATACACTGACTATTTAAGAGTACTTACCATCACTCTAAATACTGATACAATCCTGTATTCTTTACAACTTTCTGGATTTATATGCCAGTCCCAGTTTGGATAGGGTGTAATTACAGGATTTTCGTTAATCTTTTTTCCGGAGATAGTACCAAGAGAAGCAGGCGTTCCTGGCTTATTCCTGGGAACTGTTATAAAAATTTTGTTGTCAGGAAAATGACCTAAAATATAAAAAAAAAAAGAAAAACGAAAAGACATACATTTTAAAACAATAATACTTAAACGATAAAGATATAGTGCAGATATGGCCTAGTATATCTGAATGGATCATTTTAATATTTACTAAACATTATCAACAGACATTTTACACAAAAACGGTAATTCTTGTTAAAGTGCAGTCGCTCTACGGAGCCGAACTTACTACTGTAAACAAATCAATTAATCAACTAATCTTGAAAATAAAAAGAATTCCTAATAAAAAATAAGAAATAATTCTTTATGCCCTACAGAAATGATTCAAATATTTGACCTACGGCTGAACAGTACTCCAATCTGTCATAAAAACTTTTGCAAACCAAATGTTTTGCTCTAGCCTCAGGATGATTGAAGATTATACTTTTTAAATTTCTAGAAAACAAGAAAGAAGTCCATGAGATATAGGATCTAGAGATCTCGCAGGCTACTTAATGTCGTCTGTTCCACTGATAACTCGATTCGGGAAAGTATTCTTTAAGTACTCCCTAATTATTATTCGAGCGTTGTAAACTTAACAGCCGTCTTAATGAAACCAAACAGATTATATCAGGAAGATTCAGAAAAGCGGGAAGAACATGGTTCTGTAACAAATCAAGGTATACTCTACTATTCAAGTTGCCCTCAATAAAATATGGACCTGTTATGTGGTCTCCTTAAATGCCGGTCCAGACGTTAACTTTTTGAGGACGTTAAATTAGGTAAATAACACTTCGGTGCTGGTTTTCCCGTGCCCAATACCTCGAAATGGAAGGAATGTGTCTCCCTACTGACTAAACAGAAAAGATTTATCAGTGAATAAAATGTTTGTAATAAAATTTGGTTTATTAGCTTTCGTTAGAGTTTCACAAAACTCCATTCTTCGAAAGTAGTCGTCTGGATAAAGCTGCTGTGTTTTCAAATATTTAACATTCTTGTAACCGTGCTTTTTTTCATACTTTCATTACAGTAACATTGCTAACATGTAACTCTCTAGCAATCCTTCTACTTGAACGTGTTGTATCTACCTCGATTATTGCACAAATTTGTGTATCTTGGTATTGCCTTTCCTTAATTTTTTCTGGTGAAAATTCCCAAATGAAAACTCCCAAAATTTTTAACAATATAAATTGACTGTACGCCAGGAATTGGTCTCCCCTCAAAAATACAGAAAAAAAATCTACAAACTGTTGTCCAGAATCTACGCTATTATTGCTTTAAACCACTACGGTATACTGACAAATTATTGGTGAGGGGCAAACGGAGGTTCGTGGAAAGTCGACGGCGAGCAGTGTTGCCATTTATAGGATGTATATCTAATATAAAACTTAACGTACTGTATGTATTAGTATTATTAATGGATACGTTTTAATTCATTCATAAATTGCTAAAGTTTTAGTCTTACTTACGTGCATAATAGACATCTACGTCAATGGGAACCAGTTTAGCAGGTGCAAAATTCCCACGTTGAATTTCCCGTTCCCGCTCATATACTGATGAATAGTCGAATTCCAAGTGTTTCCACTGATAAACGATAGTAAATTCTTGTTTAGAAAAAACTGTGTCACATAAAAAAACCAGCGAAAGTAAACCTAGAATAAGTAAAGAAGAAAAGTAAAAAGTGTTTTATACAAGAGTGATTTGAATTTATTATATCGTTCCCTTGAAACTCTATTTTCTAAAACACGGGTCGCCAACCTTTTCTTATTTTCATCCAATAACTACATACAATTTTTTGCATTTTTAACCATGTTTATTAGTACTCTCATAGGTACAAAATTAGGTAACACTTATAAAACCAAAAGGCTTTATAAGTGTTACCTAATTTTGTAGGTAACACTTATAAAGGAAACTGTTGTAACATTGACAGTTAACTTACTTGGCCATGCTTTTGGCAAAAAAGTTTGGGGATGAAAAAAAACATAACCTCACATCTTCACATCAACAATAATGAAGAATCAATCAAATCCACCATCGAAAAAGAAAACAACAATTCACTTTCTTTTCTGGATGTGTAAATCACAAAAGGGGATACAGGATATGCAACCAAAGTTTACAGAAAACCAACTCACACCATCAGATATTTAAATTACCACTCAAACCACAACGTACACATCAAAAAAAATTATCAAATCACTATATGATAGAGCCTGAAATACCTGTTGTAATAAAAATGCATTTCTGTAAAAAACAACCTACTTACAAAGGTTTTAACGAAAAATGATTACCAATTGTCGTTTATTATTAAGGAATTTCACAAAATTAAAGAAAGTAAACAACAAAACATCACTAGCAATCCAGAAACACGAAAAGAGATTCAAAGATGACAACAATACCACATGTAAAGGTCTTATCAAAAAAACTAAAAAGGAAAGGAAATAAGTACAACTTTCAAAACAGCCAATACACTCAGATCCATCCTGTCCAAAACCAAACTTAACAACACACAAGACAGATCGAAAAACTGCATCTATAAAATAAATGCAAGATCAATGAAAATCAATTTTTATATGGAAAAAACTGCAAGACCATTAAGTGTCAGGATAAATGACCATGAAATATACATCAAAAATAGGGACCTTGACAGATCACAGATATGCAAACATGCCGAGGACAATGAACACAAAGTACAATGGATAGATGCTTCAATAGTCATGAAAGAAACAGACATAAAAAGAGAAAAATCAAAGAAGCAGCTCTCATTATACTTAATAAACAAAAATGTGAAGCAAACTTATCAGCAGAATGTAGCAGGCTTTGGTTACCAATATTAAAAGAAGCTGTCAACAACAAGAGCATACCGACAATAGCGGATTAAGAAAGTTGGAAACACATAGTCGTCAATTATACAAAATTCTTATGCAACACCCAACACACAAATACAATACACGAACTACACATACATTTCAGAAATGCAAATCTAAACGTCAAAACAAACTTATTTTAAAGTAAAATTGTGGCTTAATCCCAATGAAAATAGTAAATTGTATTAAAATTCCACAAAAAAATAGCTTTGGAACAATAATTTGTCAAAAGAACCTAGTTTAATTAAAATAAATGATATCTACATGTTTCTCAATACTTGTGCAGGCAATGTCTGTAGTATGACTCACACAAGACCAGAGCTACTGTTGTAACTCTTCCTCAGACATGCTCTGTATATTCGATAAGTAAATTTGTTACTTGCTAGGGGGATCACCATAAAAAAAGTAATAGAAACACTTGAATTGTTTTTATAAATATTTATAACTACTATTAACAAATGGGAGAAATAATTACAATTATTATTATTACTGACTAACTAAATTACAAAATGAGTTTAACTAATACACAATAACGTTGTTGCTTTTAATGAATACATTTGTCTTGAAATTAATTTGTAGAAATGGAAGATGTTTATTTTCGAAACGTTTTTAATTTTGATAAGTTGGATAAATACCTGCTGTCTGTAGCTTTTTTGTATCTGTCTGGAGGTAAAAATAAACCGTCCTATTTTATCTCTAAGTGGTTATGAGTGAGATGAGTGAGATCTCTTAGTGAGTTTTATGATAATTACACCGGATTTACTGCGGATGGTTCACGCAGATGACTACTCAACAAAGAAGTGAGTTTTTTGTAACAGAAAAATCACGAATAATAATTTTTTGACAATAAGACAGAAGAAATAATTTTTCGAGGTGTATTGTTAGTTGACTACGTAGTTGTTTTTAATTTGATACAAGTTAGTTACTGTGGTTGCCTATGGAGTAGGGCCAAATTGTTGTGTTTTAAACAATACTTATCTCTTGACAAATTACGTTATAATCTTTGTAACTGTTAAAAAATAAATCAAACTATTTTAGTAAACTTGATAGCAGTTAAACAAATCTGTAGGTCCGAAAATTAATTCAGATTCAAAAAGGTAGTGTTGTAATTTAATGAAACCAAAATGTATGAAAAAAGGTTTGAAACTGGGGGAAAAAGGTTTTTTTTGTGAAAATGGCAAAATATACAAAACAGCAATTAGACTAATAATGACATACGCGGCAGAAACAGCAGAGATGAAAACCCTTAGAAAAATCGGTGGTAAGACACTATGGAACAGAGATGTAAGTGGAAAACATTGAGATCTGGGTAAGAACTAGAAGAGTAGAATGGAACGATCATATAAGCGGAATGACAACAAATATAGTAGTAAAGACAGCAAGAGACGGTTCCCCAATAGGAAGATGATCAGTAGGAAGACTACGAAAACGATGGAACGACAACTTACTGGAGGCACATCGAAAAACAGACAGAATATATCTAAACAAAAAGAAGAAGAAGAAAATGGACGAAAACCAGTATCTAGTAATCTAATATCTATTTAAAAGGAATCTTAGGCAATTTTTATGTGAAAAAGTATTTTATACAGTCGAAGAATTTTTTAGATCTTAGATATTAGCTGTATTTCATTTAGCTTTTAAATTCATTTCATGTCTTGTTTAGTCTAGTTTAGTGTTTAGTTTTTAGCAATGTATATTTATGACTAATTTTATACAAACTATGTTTGTCAGAAAGAAAATAAAGAATTTAATTTGATTTGATTAGTGGACGATAATTAGGCAAGTAGCTTTTGCCCACTGCCCCATGACATTAATTATTGGCTTGAAGCTATGAAGAAATATAATTTGTGCATATGAATAAAAACAAAGAAAATGACAATAAACAAGGTGAAACCAATATTGCAATCAGCATCTTAAATGACATGAGAATAAATTACAGTTCTTAATTAAATAATTCCTCCAATTAGAGAAAACCACAATATAAGGAACGTTTCTTTGAGTTATTGCTTCGAAAACAAAAATTCATCTAAATTTGCCCACCAAAAACAAAAAAAAAATTAAAATTACGTACCTTGTAAGTAAACCATTTTAAACCATATATCACTACTACTTGAATGTAACTTGTCTAAAATTTTTAATAAAAGACTATGGACTTCATTAATATTTTCTTTGTTTTGGTAATTAACAGTATAATGAATTTTTAATGTATTTACAAACTAATAGATAAAAAGCAAAGAATGAGTGTAAAAATATTTAAGTATCTTTATTCAGAATATTAAGTAATATTAAGCGGAGACGGTTATAAAAGTATTTAAGTATGTTGCGGGAACTGGTATTTTAAATCATCTACTGGATCTTTTCTTTACGTGCCGTCTTCTATAGAAGGTTGGCAATCATCGTACGATACGTTTCTTTGTCTTGTACCGTATATTATGTTTGAAGGTTCTGGTGTTTGAAACGATTCCCTTAAGTCTCTCAGCCAGGAGTTTTTCTTTCTGCCCAATCCGTTCTACCTTCAACCCCTTGGCTGCTCTTAGTTGCTTGATTCTAATCGTTCTAACCGTTAGAGGTTTATCAACCAAGAGATCAGGCATGATTCTAAAAGTATTACAAAACTAATGACCATCTACACAGCATAAACACCCTATAGAGAAAGTCGTGGAATACAATAAACCTCAAGTGATAATATTTGTCGCAAATCCTTTGACACAGTTGAGCTAAGTAAAATACTTCAGGCGCTTAATTGCATAAAAATAGAGCGGGGGTTATACAAGGAGACCCAATGTCACCTAAACTTTTTAATGCTGTGCTGGATCATGCTTTTAAGAATTTGGATTGGCTGTAAAAGGAAATAAAAATGGATGGAGAATATCTAAACAACTTACGTTTCGCCGATGATATTGTAGTTATAGTTGAGGACTTGGGAATGGCAAAAAAGATGGTACAGGAACTCGTTGTGGCTACAGAAAGTGTAGGTTTAAATATAAACATCTCAAAAACAAAAATATTGACAAATTTGGTACCCCACCAGAACATCAGTATTGTTGAGCAAGAATTAGAACTCGTAGACAAATATCAATATCTAGGACGTGAAATTATGATTGTTAGGGAGAATCAGACCCATGAAATAAAGAGAAGAATCGATCTTGAGTGGGCAGCATATGAAAAACTAACTTTTAAAAGTTTTAAAGAGACTTTTAGAAGTCTCTTTTAAAGAGAAACTTTTAAAAGTGAGCTACCCACATGCATAAAGAGAAAAGTATTTGATCAATTGCGTCCTCCAAGTGTTGACAGACGCAGCAGAAACACTTAAACTAACAAAAACCTCGTGTACCACACTAAGAGTCACACAGAGAAGAATATAGTGATCCATGTTAGAAGTAAATCCTATAAATGTTAGACCCATGTTCCAAAATGCGATCGAAAACTATGTGGCAAGAAGAAGGGAAGTGAAAAGAATTTGCAGAAAGAAGAAAAGAGAACAGCTAGAAAATCAATTGAAAAACATAGAAGAAGCTTACCTAAACAAACGGGTAAAGAATTTCTACCAAGAAGTGAATAAATCCAGAGAAACTACAAGGAATAATCCACAGTATTGCAGAAACAAAGAAGGCTTACTTCTAGGTGAAATAACATAAAAATTAAACAGATGGGCGGAATATTTCGAAGATCTATTAAATACAGACTAACAAGGGCAACTTGAGGAAAATGAGAATTGGCAAGAAGATGAAGAAGGAACGTGCGAGAAACCAACTCTGAATGAAGCCAAAGAAATAATAAGAGACCTAAAAAATAACAAAAGTGCAGGAGAAATATCCCAGGAGAAGGTGCCTAAAGATTAAAGGAAAGGATATTTCACTTGACACTAATAATTTGGCAAAAGGAAGATATGTCGAAACAATGGAATAGTGCTCTTATTTTTTCTATCTATAAAAGAAAGGGAGATAAAACGGAGTGCGAAAACTATAGAGGTATAGCACCATTAGAAGAGGTCTATAAAACACTTAAAAAAATTATTAGGAAATGATTAATAAAATATAATAACAAAGTGATTGAAGAATACCAGGGAGATTTTAGATCAGGAAGAATAACTACTAATTAAATAAGTATGTTAAAATTAATACAAAAGAATAGCTACCAACAAAACTTAGGATTACATATACTGTTTATCGATTTTGAACAAGCACATGACTCTCTAAATCGAACGATGCTATATGAGGCCATGAGAACATTAGAAATACCAGAAAAGCTTATAAGGCTAGTGAGAATGATGCTTAGGAACACGATGAATAGGTAACAGTGAAAGAAAGCTTTTCAAGATAGTTCACAGTGAATAGAGATTTAAAACAAGGGGATCTGCTATCAACGAATTTATTTAACCTAGTATTAGAAGAAATCATAAGAAGATCAAATATTAGCACAAACAGGACTATTTTCAATAGCAGGGAACAGTGCATAGCGTACGCGGATGATGTGCTGATACTAGCAAGAATAAAAAAAACATTTAGAGAAAGTTTTCCAGAAATTTGAAGAAGAAGTGAAAAGATTGGACGAATTAATAATAAACCAAACAAAAACGCAATATATGGAAATTAGAGGAGACATAACAAATAAAACAAATATATCAAAATTAATGGGACAGAGTCTGTTTACAGTTTTGAAAAAGTGTCAGAATTTGAATAGTTAGGTGTAACCTCAACGAACACGGGAAAAGAAGAAACAGAGATAGACAATAGATAAATGAAAAGAAGTAGAGCGATAGAGTCACTAAATACATTACTGGAAGCAAAAAATGTGTCAAGAACAGCTAAACTGCGAGTCTACGAGACAATAATCAGACCCACAGTGATGTATGCCAGTGAAACGTGGATTATGAACCAGCAGGAAGAAAAGAAAGTAGAGATCTGTGAAAGAAAGATGCTCAGAAAAACCTTCGGAGGAATAAAGACGACAGAGAATATTTGGAGAAGACGAACGAAAAAAGAAATAATGAGAATGTATGGAAAACCAGCAATTACGGCAAAAATACGAGCCCAAAGAGCTAGATAGGTCACATTATACGAATGTCAGAGAATCGAAATGTTAAAACAATACTGAAGGAGGGAGAAATGGGGAAAACAAGAAGAAGACGACCAAAAAAGAAGTGGTTGGAATCAGTAAAGCAAGACTTGTCAGAAATAGGCGTGAGAAATTGGAGAGAGAAAACATAACCAAGTTTTTAGAAGCCAGGGACCTACAAGGTCTGTACCGCTGTTAATGAATGAAAAAATGGAAACGATCTAAGTCCACAGAAATAATATATGATTAAAAATCTAAAATAGAGGTGAAAAATGCTCTATTTTTCTGGTTAATGAATTCTAGCATGGCGCGAAGGTCATTTTTCTTACTTCCATTTATTTGCTGAACACCAGGAAAGACTAAGAGCTCCGTTGACTTTAACTTTTGGACATTCACGCCTTTTTTCAATACACGACACTTCTCCCATCCCATTAAGTCACTGAAACTTTTCTTGTACACTACTGATCCTGGATCTTCTTTCGTCACACGTAACCACGATGCTTGAGTAATGCCAAGTTTTTTATTTGTATCTATACATTTTGATGATATTTTATGGAAATCAAAAAAAGTACATTCTTTCATATCTAACACTTTGTAAGGCCTGGAAGGTCTAGCATCAGCAATTACATCGTTTACTGTTTAAAGCTTTGGAGGAACGTTTTGCACATATATATATATATATATATATATACATATATATATATATATATATATATATACACCTTGTATATATATATATATATATATATATATATATATATACAAGGTGGTCCAGAATTATGTACATTAATTTCTAGAGCTTATAGTACGTCCAAAAATAAGGGTTCTTCTTTATGTAAACTTTTTTATAAAACTGAATAATAATGGAGATACAACCCTGTAAAGGGGTGAATTGAAATTCTTATTTTTTCAAATATCTTCCAAACGGTTTTGAATACGGAGTTCATATTTTGGGAGTGATTATAAGACATTAGGATAATTAATTTCATGTCACCACCTGCTACATCCTATATTAATACAGGGTAGTTTTGGAGGGTAAGTGGGGGTTATTGCGTCACATGTTTTTTAATTTTTACATACTTTAAAAAAATATTTTAAAAACTGTTTTCTTAGACTTTTTTACACAAAAAAGGTGCTCTTGTAATATTTCGATAGATATCACCGTTTTCGATTTATTTAAACTCGAAGGTATACATGTATTTTATTGTAATCGTTACATTTCTTAATATTCATCAAGTATGCTTTGGAATTGACACTTGTGTTAGCAACAACACTTTAATCTCAAGTAGTCTATGAATTGTCAGTGACGTTTAATAACAATTAAATTATTTTATCTACACTTTTATTGTACTCGACAGTGAAATTTGTTTAACACGTCTCTTTTGCTATATTTTTAAATTTGTTTACCCGCAATATGGCACACTATTCAAATTCTAAGATGACAGACATACTTTTAGTATTAGGAGAATGTTCGGGAAATGCTGCTGCCGCTGTAAGACGCTACAGAAAAAAGTATCCGAACAGAAATATTCCCAATGCCAGGACTTTTGTAAGTACTGAAGGACGACTGAGAGAAACCGGTTGTCTTCAAAGAAGGATGCTGGTCGTCGTAGAGAAGCAAGAAATGTTCGCGTTGAACAGCAAATATTGGATGCTGTAATAAATGACCCCACAATAAGTACACGCAGGTTAGGATTAAGAACGAATATTTCCCATCCAAGCGTTTTAAGAGTTCTGCATGAAGAGCAATTACATCCTTACCACTATCGACAAGTGCAGGAATTATTACATGACGATATACCACTTAGAGTTGATTTTTGTCAAGTATTGCAAAATAAAGTTGAAACTGCACCAAATTTTTTAAGCAACATTCTGTTTACAGACGAGGCCATGTTTACAAGACAAGGTATGTTCAATTCTAGAAATATGCACTTCTGGGCTGAAGAAAATCCAAGGGCTACAATGCAAACTCACTTCCAACACACGTTCAAGATAAACGTTTGGGCAGCTACTTTAGGAAATAGTTTCATAGGATACCACATCTTTCCCGGAAATTTAAATGGTAACATGTATTACAATTTTCTAGACAATATTTTACATGATATTTTGGAAGATATTCCATTACAAGTACGAAGAAACATGTTTTTCATGCATGATGGTGCTACACCACATTACACAAGAATTTGTAGAAGGTGGTTACATGAACATTTCCCTAATAGGTGGATAGGTCGGGGTGCGGATGCACCGATTCATTGGCCTGCTCGTAGTTGTGATTTTAATCCAATGGACTTTACAGTATGGAGTTATTTGAAATCAAAAGTGTATAACACTCCAATTAATACAGTAAATGAGTTAAGAGACAAAATTGAACAAGTATTTACCGATTTACACAACGATCCAGTAACATTAAACGGATTAATGCGTTCGCTAAATAAAAGAATTAGATTATGTATTCAACAAAATGGAGGACATTTTGAACAGTTGTTGTGAAATAATATTTTCGCCATTAATTAAATATTAAGTATTAATCAAGTTTTCCATTAATTTGTAATATTATTGCTAACACAAGTGTCAATTCCAAAGCATACTTGATGAATATTAAGAAATGTAACGATTACAATAAAATACATGTATACCTTCGAGTTTAAATAAATCGAAAACGGTGATATCTATCGAAATATTACAAGAGCACCTTTTTTGCGTAAAAAAGTCTAAGGAAACGATTTTAAAATATTTTTTTAAAATATGTAAATATTAAAAAACATGTGACGCAATAATCCCCACTTACCCTCCAAAACTACCCTGTATTAATATAGGATGTGGTAGGTGGTGACATGAAATTAATTATCCTAATGTCTTATAATCACTCCCAAAATATGAACTCCGTATTCAAAACCGTTTGGAAGATATTTGAAAAAATAATTCACCCCTTTAAAGGGTTGTATCTCCCTTATTATTCAGTTTTTTAAAAAAGTGTACATAAAGAAGTACCCTTATTTTTGGACGTACTATGAGCTCTAGAAATTAATGTACATAATTCTGGACCACCTTGTATATATATATATATATATATATATATATATATATATATATATATATATATATATATATATATATATATATATATATATATATATACATATATAGTAAACTCTTAAATATTGGGGAAATCTGCAGATCTATCTATCAGACTTTCTTGCAGATTTCCCCAATATTTAAGAGTTTACTATATACATATATATATATATATATATATATACATATATATATATATATATACACATATATATATATATATATATATATATATATATATATATATATATATATATATATATATATATATATATCTGTTAGGAGTAACTCTGCGAGACAACATAAAAAACGAAGAGGTCAGGAGAAGAACCAAGGTGACTAACGACATCGAACGGATAACGACTAAAATGGAGATGGACAGGACACATAGCTAAAATGACGAGGTGAATGACAAATGAGCTTATTGGAATGGAGACCAAGGAAAGACAAGAGGGCTGACGATTTAAGAAGAAAAAATCAAAACTGGATAAGAATGGCGCAGGATAGACTTTGTTGGAAATAAGAGGAAGAGGCTTAGTTCAGCAGTAGGCTTTTGAGGCAGGATGATGATGATGAACCGTTGGACGAAGTTGTTCTTTTTTCGAAAAGGGAAAATCTATGTTTCCTTAAAGTGATATCCTATCTCCCATCGACCTTGTGTCATCACAATTTTTGAATATAACTAGCTGACCCGGCCAACTCCGTACCGCCTTAGAATTAAATAATTGGTCTAAAAACTTAATCGAAAATAAAACAAAAAAAAACATATTATATACAAAGAAAGCTAGCTATCTGATAAAAATGTTTTAATATTTTTTGTGTTGCATAAATATACAACGATGACGATTTTCTGACACGCGAATAATTGTTAATTCACGAAACATGAAAACTTTGTGACTTGTTTATTGTCTCTCATACTGCTACTCATTGTTTTATAATGCAAACGCCAAACTCAAGGGTACAACCGGGTATAAGATCTACTTTAAGTTTTTTCCTTAATAATCGTTGCCTTAATGATATGATTCATTATTCTTTTCAGTCAGTCACCTTATATTGTAGTAAATAGTCGAGATCATTTAATGCTATGCAGCATATTGGCAAGTGATCCTAATTTTAATTGTAAATTGTTAAGTGGGATTCCAGGCAATTCCAATAAATTCAAAAACTCTGTAGAATATTTGAATACGTCATCCTCATTTATAACAGTGTCAACTGATTTAAACTAAAACAACTTTCCTGGAAGAAAATTCAGAGTGGTATATACCGATTAACCATATAAAATTTGATAAAAATCGGTCAAACCATTTCGAAGGAGTATGACAACTAGTTCTATGACATAAATATGGCTATTAAAAAGGGTAAGTTATATATATTTTTTAAAGCCACATCTTAAAAATATAAAAATAAATGATTTTGTCCAAAAAATAAACAAAAAAACGTTTGAGATGAATCCACCTTACCCCTTAGGGGTGAGGTTGATGAAAAATATATAACGATCTATTCTTAGATCTATCGAATATATGTGTAACATTTCATAAAAATCGGTGCAGCGATTTCGGAGGAGTATGGCAACTAACCCTGTACCACTAATAAGGCTATTAAAAAAAGGGTAAAAAAAATGCCACATACATAGAATGAAGGGAATTTGTGAATAATAAAGGGATAAAGCCGTATGATTGCTAATCACACGGTATAGATATGCTATCAACAAATCTGGTCCAAGTTTATGCGCCCACAGCCAGCAGTAGTGAAGATGAGATAGAGAATTTTTATGATGATATAAAGAAGATAATGAGTCAGCTGAAAAATAAAGACATTACAATAATAATGGGGCAACAAAATGCAAAAGTAAGAGAAGGTAGACAAGAAAACATTGTAGGGAATTTTTGACTTGGACAACGTCATGACAGGGGAGAACGTTTTGTAGAATTCTGCGTAGTAAACAATCTAGAAGAATGTGACAAATACATTCTTCAATCTACCCAAGCGTCGTTTATATACTTGAAAGTCACCTGCAGATACTAAAGAGAAGATCATAAAAAATCAGATCGATTATATAAAAATTACAAAAAGGTACCGAAATTCAATCAAAATAAGTAAAATACTACCTGGAGCCGATGTCCCCTCAGATCATACCTTCTTAATCAGTGACATAAAACTCAAACTTAAAAAAGTAAAATGCCAACAACCGACTAACCGAATAAACACTGACTATTCAATATAATAGTCATGGAATTACACAAGAGATAGAAAAGGGACGCAAAAGAAAAATGGTACAGCAACAAATGTCTTGAAATAGAAGAACTGCAGAAAAACAATGACACGTTAAAAAAGTACAAAAAGCCGAAAGAAATAACTGGAACATATAGATCAACTGCAAGTAGTTTACTTGTTAAATAGGAAATATTATAGTCAATGAACAAGACAGGTTAGAGAGGTGGAAAGAATATATTGAGGAGCTGTTTGATGACGATAGAACAGAAATTCAAATCGAAAATATATCGACTGGTCCAAACATAACAGTCGATGAAATGGAAAGAGCTATAAAGCTATCAAAGAATAGGAAAGCAACCGGTCCAGATGAAATTCCAATCGAAATAATCAAACTACTCGACGTAAAGGGTAAACATTCTCTTCTAAGCCTCTTTAATAAAATATACGAAACAGGACATATACCCACAGACTGGCTACTGTCAACATTTGTAATGATACCGAAAAAAATAAATGTCAAACAGTGTAGCGATCATTGCACTATCAGTCTGATGAGTCATGGACTGAAAATTTTCCTAAGAATACTGCACTCAAGAAATTATAACAAAATAGAAGTACACTTAAGAAGCAGTGGAAATACGACGTGGAGTGAGGGAAGGATCTATTCTATCGCATCTACTTTTTAATATCTACTTCGAATTTATTTTCAAAGAAGCCTTAGTTGAAGATACAGGCATTAAAATCAACGGAATTAATGTCAACAATCTCAGATATGCGGACGACACGGTACTTATTGCCTCCAATGAAGAAGACCTGCAACGACTTATAAATAGGGTAACCGAAGCATGTGATGAATATGGGCTAAAACTTAATACCTCTAAGACAAAACTTATGGTTTTCATCAAAACGGAGTTACAAATCCAACTTACAGAATAGAGTTAGAAAGAGTCCACAATATTACCTATTTGGGCGCAAACGTTAACGATAACTGGGATATAAATAAAGAAATAAGAATACGCATTGAAAAAGCCAGAGCCGCCTTCTATAAATTAAAGCAAATTCTAATTAATAGAGATATTACGTTAAACCTTAAAATCAGATTAATACGCTGCTACATATTGTCCACATTGCTGTATGGTATGGAGAGCTGGACATTATAGAGACATTAATGAAAAAATTGGAAACCTTTATGATTATTTATCAAAGAGTATTACAGACAAGTTGAGTTGATCGAATAAGAAACGAAATAGTTTTACATCCAATGAAAAAGAGCACAGAACAAACAAAAACGATAAAAATTCGAAAGTTTCAATATTTCGGTCATGTAATGAGACATCCAGAGAGGTATAACCTTCTACACATCATAATACTGGGTAAGAGAATCAACAAGAAAAAGGGAACTGATTACTTGAGTGTTGAAGGGATATGGCTTGAATGCGAATATTGACTATGAATAATTAAAGAGGAAACTGTTAAAAAGAATAAGCTACTTCGGAGCATCCTCTCTTTTTTGTGAGACTTAAATGAAAATCAGAGCAATATATAAAATCAGAGATGTGAAAATAATAAGTGAGAAACGGGAAATAAGTACTACCGCATAGACTACTAAGTCCACTACCAAGTCCTACTGAACAGTAAATATTTTTAGTGTATAAAAATCTCCCATAGCCATTATTGGATTATGTTTTTTGAAAACTTATGGTTCATAGCTAGTTCTTAAAAATGACAAACACTATAAAGGAAGCAACATCGAAGAGCATGAATAGCTATGAATATTTGTTAGTAAGTAAAGCGTATTGAAGAAAATTACAAGAAAAACTAAATAAATAATTTTTACAGAGAGGCAAAATACATTAAAACTGGGTATCAGGGAAGAACAATGAATGTAAAAGATATCCAAGGAAACCTGAGAGTGGACGAGGACCAAATATGTGAAAGGTGGAAAGAATATTTCGAAGATATGCTAAATAACGGAGTGACTACTGAAGAAAATTGTAATGTTCCTAAGCCTCAAATAGTCTTCTTCTTTTTATTTTTTATATAGACATTTTTTTCTATGTGCCTCCAGAAAGTTGTCGTTTCATTATTTTCGTGGTCTTCATACTGATCGTGTTCCTATTGGGGAACCGTCTCTTGCCGTCTTTACTATTCTATGTGTTGTCATTCTGCTTATATGATCATTTCATTCTACTTTTCTATTTTTTACGCAGTTCTTAATGTTCTTCACCTTGCATCTACGTCGTATATTTGTACTTCTAGCTCTGTCCCATAGTGTCTTACCACCAATTTTTGAAAAGTGTTTTCATCTCTATTGATTCTAACACCTTTTTTGTCCTGCCTGTGTCAGGTCTTGTTTCTCCTGTAGATGTCATTATTCGTCTGATGACCGTTTTGTAAATTCTGCCTTTCGTTTCTTTCCTGATATTTTTATTTCTCCATATTGTTTCATTCAGGCAGCCTGCAGCTCTGCTTGCTCTATTCACTTAATCTTCTACTTCAGTTTCGAGCTTTTATGTAGCTAGATAATGTGATGCCTAGATATCTAAACTCCATCACATGTTTTATTATCTGACCTTTTAAAATGACTATCCTGACTCCAATTAAAATCTTGGTAAATTTGCTGTTGTAACCATGCATTTTGTCTTTTTTTGGAAAAATTAACATGTTAGATTTCCTGGCGGTTATATTAAATTGGTGCAGCATACGTTGTAAATTATCTTCACTTTGAGAGAGTATTATTGCATCGTCTGCATAGCAGATTATTTTAAGTTGATTTTCTCCCATTTGGTATTCTTATTTAGTTCTTACTTTTTTTTACCTCAAATAGTAACAGAAGAAATACCAAAGCCCACAAGAGAAATAATTGAAGATATAATAAAAGTTATGAAAAGTCAAAAAAGCTCCGGGGAGAGTGTCATTGTGGCAGAGAACTTAAAATATGGAGAAGAAACTTTAATAAACCAACTTATCAAGCTAATACTAGAAGTGGGATACCGAAGAAATGACTTAAGAATGGAACAAGTCCATTATAATTCCTATACACAAAAAGGGAGATAGAACTAAATGCGCAAACTATAGAGGAATATCCTTTTTAGAGGTAATATACAGAGTACTCGCCTTACTACTTAAAAACTATTAGAAATATATATAGAGAAGAATCTTGGAGAATACCAGGGTATATTTTGCAAGGGAATATCAACAGCGGATTCAATTTTTATGCTAAAACAAATCCTGATCAATTGCTATGAATACAACATTTCACCACAAGTACTTTTTATTGATTACAAAGCCGCCTACAATAGAATAGACAAAAACAAATTAATAGAAACGCTAAAAAAAATTCAAATGCCAGAAAAAATAGTAATATTGGTAAAAATAACAATTAGACAAACCATTTGTGCTGTGAAATGCAACGGTATAGTCTCAGAAGAATTCGAAGTGAAAAAAGGTGTTCGCCAGACCCGTGGAGACGGGTCTCCCCGTTGTACCTTGCTATTCAATATAGTTCTAAAAAAAATTGTGAGGGTTAGTGCGATAAATAGATCCGGCATTCTTTTCTACAAAGAGCATCAATGCTTAGCGTATGCTGATGATGTGGTTCTTATTGCAAGAAATGGAAAAGAACTGGCAAGTATAGCAAAAAGACTGATTCGGAAAAGCTCTAAAATGAAACTTAAAGTAAATAATAATAAATCCAAGAAAGAAGAGATTGAAGTCAACCTGAGACTGACCAAGAGCAAAAGATGTGCTGGAGCCATAAGCAAAATAATTAAGGCCAAAGATATATTCCTTAATATAAAAATAAGAGTATACAAAACTATAATTAGACCCACAATGCTATACGCTGCCAAGACATGAACTATGAACAAAACCATACAGAACAGATTGGAAGCATGCGAAAGAAATATACTTCGCAGAATGTTTGATGGAAAAGTAGTAGAGGGAGAATGGAGAAGATGAACTAATGCAGAAGTATACCGATTGTTTGCTAACTCTACAATAACAAAAGTGGTAAAAAAACGAACACTAGAATAGCTTAAACATCTAGAAAGAATGCAAGGTAGCAGACTAGTCAAAAATGTTGGTTGGAGAGTACCTAAGGGCAAAAAAGGGCAAAGGACCAAGAAAGAAATGGAGAAATGTAGTGACGGAAGATTTCACAGAGATGGGAATCAGAAATTGGAAGCTGATTGCTAAGAACAGAAAACAATGGAAACTATCCACGCAGTAATGGGCCTAAACTTCCTGTTAACGCTATACATACACACATACATGGTTCAGAGCTTCATCGGGTAGGTACATATTGGATATCATAAAATAAAAAAACATTTTCCTTTTGGATTTCTTAGAAGGAGAAGAATACTATAATATATATATATATATATATATATATATATATATATATATATATATATATATATATATATAGTTTAAAAATCGTAAATACGTAAATTTCGTATATAAATCGTAAATTTCGAATAAAGAAAAAATAAGGACAATAAGATCACAGTTAAAATTTAAGTACATTATATCTTTGTGTTTTATAGATGATTAATAAAAACCCGTACATTCAGTCTTAAAATCTTTATTTTACTTGATACATAAAAATATATGTGAGTATATCGTAAAATTACTACCTAGGTGCATTATATTCTCTAATAAATAGGTTGTATCCTTCTCCGTTTTGTATTTTAAAGGTTCCTAGGGCACATTGCGTTCCTGGTATTAAATGTTTAATTTTTACCGCCAAGATTCGAAAGTTAATTTCATTCGTATTAAGCGTTTCTGTAATAACTTTTTGAAATCGAGAGGTTAGAATCCATAATTCGTCATCACCACGTTTATTTCTCACAACCTAAAACAAAAAGAGAAAAGATAATCATGTAATATAACAAATAAATGAATTTAGTTAAGTTAGACGAGACTTAGAAGCTGTGATTTCAAAGCTATTGGCCAGTCCTGGACTCGGTTTATCATAGCGCAGATAATTCCACCGCAGTGTCGTGGTAAGATGAATAACGAATAAACGGTCTTACACGAACAAAAATAAAAGGAATGATGCTTACCAAGATTTAGCTAAAAAGTATGGAATTAATGAGAAAGCGGTTAGAAATAAGATCACAAATTTGATATCACATTTTTCAAAAGAGCTCCAAAAGGTTTAACACCAAATATGCAGTACTAAGTCCTCCTAGTGATAAAGAACCTGATAGAGAAGTCTGCAGAATACAACAAACCATTGGCACTGATATTTGTCGACTACGAGAAAGCATTCAATAGCATAAGCCATCAGAAAATGTTAAAAGCATTGACAGAATGCTAAATAGAACATCGCTACACTAACATAATCAAACATATCTAGCAAACTGGCACAGCTGGCGTACGACTATCTGAACAAGAAACAAATAAATTCTGTATACAGCGAGAAGTACAGCAAGAAGACAGTCTCTATAAAGCTATTTACGACGCTTTTAGAACATACTTGTAAGAAGACACATCTAAACGAGCATGGTATCAATATAAAGGAGAGAAATTCAGTTATTTGAGATTTGCAGATGACATTGTCCTTATAGCCGATCGATATGGATGATGAAATAATATTATTTGAAAAATTATATCACGCTTCCTTGGAGGTCGGACTAAAGATTAGTATGGACAAGACGCAAATAAATCGAAATATTGCTGTTGATGAAAGGGATACTATGCAGACTACATCATATAAGTACATAGGACATGAAATTCGGTTAAGCAGAGATAACAAGACAAGTGAGCTTCTACGCCGAATAGGATTAGCCTGGGCAGTTTTTGGTAAATTAAACTATGTATTTAACTCGGATCTACCCATAATATGTTTCAAAAGGAACATCTTTGACCAATGTGGGTTACCTGTACTCACTTATTGAGCGGAAACATTAACACTCACAAAAGGTAGTTAATAAGATTCGCGGAACTCACATGGCTATGGAGTGCCAGATGTTGGGTGTCTCTCTGAAAGACCGAATTCCAAACGAAGCAATACGTCGTAGAACAAAAACAACAGATGCTATCGAAAAAATCGCATCGTTAAAATGGAATTGGGTAGGATACGTCGCCAGATTATAAGACAACCGATGGACAAAACGTATTTTAGAATGAAGACCAAGGCAAGAAGCAATACGGAGCAGAGGATGCCCACCAATTAATTAGACTGACGACCTGAAGCATGTTAGCAACAACTGGATGCAAGCAGCACAAGACAGAGACAGATGGAAAGAGCTGAGGAAGACCTACCTCCAGCAATGGACGCATACAGATTAATGATGATGATGATGATGATGATGATGATGATAAAGTCCTCCTAGCAAAATAGCATCACGTTAATCCATCGTGACTAGACTGAAAGGCACTATATGTGGACAGGTAAATGGCTTGCCTCTAAGCGTACACGCGAAAGCATACGTTGACGCTTTTTGAATTTTTGAATGATTAAAGGAACGTTGAAACACATGTTGAAAGTGAAATCACACCAGTGTGGACATACCCAACTGGTTCTTTATTTCATTACTTCGCTCCTTGCCATTCTTCTAATAATTTAAAAGTAATGGAAGATTGGTTGGAAAAAATTATATTATACATTCTTCGAGAATTTTTTTTTCAAAATCTCAGATATTCCAAAATCTAAGCGGATTAGAAAGGTTTGGCTGTTATTGTACCAAATTATCTAAAAATGCATTACTAAAATGAGCTTGCATCTAAGACACAATTGCAATCAACAAATAACAATCTAAGACCAACAACTTTATTTGCTAATATTCTCACTTAATATTTCAAAAAACCTGTGATTATTATTTTACACCTAGGAATCGAATTGAAAGGATTTGTTTGATTTTAGATTTTTTGATTGCTAACTTACCAAAGCTTTTTAAATTTGGTTGTGCATTTATTCTTGTTTTTCAATAATTTAATATATATTATTTACTACCCAACATAAACGATATGATAAAATATGTGCTTAATGTATAGATTAGTAAACGCATGTTGTTACAATAATATTTTCAATAATTTTATCACTACTAAATGTTCGATGGGATCTCCATATTATATTGTGTCCATAAAAATACCCTACAATTCTAATCGAAGCTAGATATTTACAACTAAAATCATCTAATTCTTCTACTAATAATTTATAATCAAGTGGAATATAAATACCACAATTTGTGGGCTTGTTTGAGCAGCACACAGTAACAGCAATAGTTCCAATTTAGTTCTTAAGTAGAAATGATCTTATACAAGTTTTCGCTGATAAATATAGAAGAGCCTGCACTTGCTTTAAGGAGTTCTATTTTAATGTAATGTATGCTTTAAATTCTTGAAGATTTCGTTGGTACAAATTTATAATTAATATTCAAAATGTAAAACTTAATTAAAAATATAATAAAATATTTTAACAAATAAAATATGTTTTACCTTTACGCCAGTAGGAAATTGCAAAGTTATAGGATTATCTGCTACTATTCCGGAACCCTGACCACCATAGTCTCCTATCCTGGTATTAAAACAAGCTACTTTAACTTCACCGACTAATCCAAAGTACATTATACCGTTAGAATCAATCGCCTCAGCAACAGCTTGAGTTCTTCGTTTTCCACTAAAGGTCTAAAATACAGAAGTGTAACTTATTAGTTATTACTATATAAAATAAAGTAAAAGCGTCTAATCTATAATGGTATATATTAATTATAATATTTAAATTATCCAGAAGGATTAAAAATTTCATAACGTTTTCGGTCTTAATAGTAATTGAAAACATCATCAACGAAAACATCTTAAAATTTATTGGAACTAGCCATATAGCAATGTCAAATAATCCTTTAATTATATATTAAAAATACTAAATTTTAAAATTGTTATCACATGACGTCGATGTAAGAGGCTTTCACTTTAAGGGAACATACAGATACCAGCTCGAAACAAGGACATTATAGTACTACGGAAGATGATCGTTGGATGATCTAAATAGGCTTATCTCAAAGTCAATGTAAGACAAAGAGATAGCAATAACCGCTATTTTAGATATAGAAGGGGTATTTAATAATGTCACTACCAGCTCTTTGATAGGGGCTATGAGTAGACGAGGCGCACCTGCGGTAATATTCAGATGCATAAGGGCATCCCTGGCGAAAAGGACAATAATATCCACTCTGGGTTAAGCAACCATCTAAGCAAAATTAGGTGGAGGCTGTTTACAAGGAGGAGTTCTGTCCCCTCTACTTTGGGCAACCTTGATAGATGATCTCCTCAGAAGTGTGCACAGAAGGCTTTTACTGTTTAGGATATGCTGACGATATAGCAATCGTTGTCAGGGGCAGGTTTACCCAGGTGGTGTCTCAGAGAATGCAAGCAGCCCTAAATATAGTTGACGACTGGTGTAAACAAGAAAGACTGATAGTTAATGCTCAGAAAACACAAATCGTCAACTTCGCCAAAAAAAAACAACACTATAAGGCCTAAAACTACCGGTGCTGAAAGGAACAGATATTTCATTTGCCAAAGAAATAAAATACCTTGGGATAAATTTTGATCACAGGCTTACATGGAATACAGGCAGATGTAGAAGAATATGCGATAAGAATTGGGGACTTAAACCCAATATGACTCTATGGTGATACACAAGGGTTATTAAACCTATGGCTCGGTGAAGTAGTGGACAAAGACGCAGCAAGTGGGAGCAATAAGGCTGCCAGGTGATACACAAAGGCTGTATTACGGGGGCCATAAAAACAACTCCTACAGCAGCATTGGAAGTCCTGCTGAATCTACCACCACTGCATATCTTTATACAGGGCGAAGCCAGATCAGTGATCAGTAGTCAGCAATATATAAGCCAGATGCATGATGCTGACAACAGAAAGCTACCCAAGGAGCTAAAAGCCGACTTGTGATGGGGCATCCTATTGATGCAACAGCTACGAGATAAAGCTTTAACAATAAGTTTACAATTAAGATACTAGGCAGGGAAGACTGGAATGAAGATGTAACCATACAAGCTGATGCTACCTGGTACATGGATGGCTCAAAAAAATCGGAGCCGGCATAGTAGGGACAAATTAAAAGATACATTTCCCGGAAAGTTTATCTAAGGATGTGACAGTTTTTAAGCAGAAATAATGGCAATCCATCACTGCGTGGAAGAAACAGAAAAGCAGGAAAGAACGTTTCGTTTAGTTGCCATCTTCACAGATAGTCAGGCAGCACTTAAGGCACTCAATTCTCTAGAGGTCAATTCTAAGCTAGTATGGGATTGTGTTAGTGCCCTAAATAAACTAGGAGACCGTAGCAAGGTTACGGTAGCCTGGGTACCAGGGCACGAGGATCATAAAAACAATGAAAAAGTAGATGAAATGGCCAAACGAGGTTCATCAATGCCATTCATTGGACCGGAACCCTTTTCGCGGCGTTGCAAAGACAGTAACAAGAACGGCTACAAGGCCAAAATTTACGGCAGACCTAATAAGCAAAGCCAGGAAAACAGTCAACAAAACCATAGTAGGTCTTCTAACAGGTAAGCTAATTAGGCACTTGAAGCTGACGGGATTATCAGATGTTGACCTGCTCAGGTTCTATCACCTCGAAAAAGAAACAGCAGAGCACATTCTATGTCAGTATGACAGTCTGACAAATGTGCGGTTGTTTGCATCGGGAGAAGAAAATCCATCGGCAAATAGCTACATGGAAGGTACAGTCTCAAAGCTATTAGACTTTTTAAAAAGGGTCAGGCTAGAAAATGTTATCTAGGACTAGAGGACCACAATAGATCTAAAAAGGTCGCAGTGGAATAGGCCAAAAGGCCAACTCTTTAAATTTATCTATCTATCTACAGAAGATATCAGCCAACTGTACTAACAGTTGTAATTGAGTGAAATTACTTATAGCACAATACTGCACGTGCCGCGCAGCAGGTATATCAAATGCAACAATAAAAGTGCCGCAACAACAAGGCAAAAAGAATTATCCATAGGCCTGTAATAATAATAGATAATTTATGTTAGCGGGACACTTACAAATTAGATAGATAGATAAAATTACTGGTTTATGTTAAAAACAGTCTTATTCACTTCGTGTATGACACAGAAGTAAAGATATCTCGCGGTTTTTTCCAGGTACTTAAATCTTTGTTAAGGTGTGGTAATTTCAAAACTAATGCATACTTCACCCTAGTAGGGGTTACATACAAAGAACCGTTTCGTATCAACAAGAGCGTATGCAATTTTGGAGATTTAAAGCTACAATAGCAGCGTCAGGCATCCGACAACCGAGATCTCACCAAAGTAAAGACGTGGCTGGACAGCAGCGACCTCATACTGGTGGCTGAAAAGACTCAATCAATGATCCTTAAGGGTCCGAGGGCCAGAGACTATATAGTTTTTTTTATTGAAGGGAGAAAGGATTTTACCTGCCAAAAAGTAAAGTACTTGGGGGTAGTTCTAGATACGAGGCAAACTGCCAAAAGAAGAATTTTAATGAAAGTATCA
The DNA here is from genome assembly GCF_040954645.1 of Diabrotica undecimpunctata. NCBI lineage: Eukaryota > Metazoa > Arthropoda > Insecta > Coleoptera > Chrysomelidae > Diabrotica > Diabrotica undecimpunctata. Next base: position 98,208,543 of record NC_092809.1, read on the forward strand.
TCATAAAATAATTAACATCAAAAAATATTGGAGAATGCTAGAAAAAGCCCAAGGGAAAGTACCGCTAGGGTTAGCATGTGCATACAGAACAACATCAACGGTGGCAATGCAAGTGATCGCAGAGGTGTTACCCATCTACCTGATGGCTAAGGAAAGGGCAAAAACCTGCAGGAAGGATGAGCAGGAGAAAATAGTAACTAGAAATAGCAGTATAAACAAGTATCAGAAAGAATAGAAAAACGAACATAGGGCGGCCTGGACGAGGGTGTTAAGTTCTAATATTCCAGGCTGGATGAAATGCGCGGAAGGAAATACTAGAGAGGAGTGTACTGCAAAACTAAGAAAGAGAGAGAGACAGAGGGAGAGAGAGAGACAGAGAGAGAGTAAGAAAAGACGAGATATTTACGTGATACACCGATGAGTAGTCCGGTTGAGGAGGTGGACTTAAGTTGGTAGGCATGGTGCTATGGTTTTATCTGTGAGCACGACTCCTTTGGGAGGTCTGAGTGCAGATGTAGCCTTCCACCCTAAATCTATCATCCACACGCCAGGGCATCCTTAATGGGACACTGCCTTTAGAAGATAAAAAAGGCATCCGACAATTTAGGGACGATGATACGATGATCATGTCGTTTTAGTAGCAATAGACGTAGCAAAAAAAAAGTTTTGAATGAAATAATTAATAATTAAGTTAACATGCTTCACTGTCTAAGATATCTAAGATATTTATATATATATATACATATATATATATATATATATATATATATATATATATATATATATATATATATATATATATCTGGTTATTTGGTCTGACCATCGAAGTGACGATCTTCCTCGGGTTCTTTATATATATATTGTGGTAAGCCTAGTATTCATATCGAGTTCTGTCAATACTGAGACATTTGTGCTCATGCTCAACTTTTTAATGGTCCAAGTTTCTGACGCATAGGTAGCGATAGAAAGCATCCGTATTAGGCGCAGTTTCGTGTTCATGGTTATGTCCGTATCTTTCCAGATTTTAGTAAGTGTGATCGTTGCTGATCTGGCCATTATAAGGCGTCGACGTATCTCTTCTTCGCATCCACCATTGTTTGTGATATCACAACCTAAGTAATTGAAACGGCTTACCATTTCACTGTACATTCATTTTAAGTCCATATTCACGACTAATAGTATCTAGTCTGTTCATGATATATTCAACATCATTTTTTGATGATGCTAGTACTAAAGTGTCGTCAGCATAGCTGAAATTACTGATTTTTAGGGCTTCCGACTGATATTCCTCCTTGCCATCCGTCGAATACAATGCGCATGATGTGTTCGCTATATATATTGAATAACGTGGGAGAGATAATACATCCTTGACGAACACCGGCTTTCAGTTAAAAATTATCGGAATGTTATTGACTCTTACGTTTGCTGTGTTGTTGATATACAGTTATTTCAGTAGGTATATTAGATGCTCGGGGGTACCCATTTCTCTCAGTATTCCCCACATTTTATGCCACTTTACATTATCGAACGCTTTCAAGTAGTCGACGAAGCACAAATATGTTTCTAGATTAAATTCTCTAGATTTTTCTATAATTTGTCTGAGATTGAGAATTTGTTCTCGTGTGCCTCTTCCAGAGACAAATCCACATTGTTCTTGTGGAGTCTGTGGTAGAAGTATTGATTTTAATCTCTCGTTAATTATAGTTAGCAGAACTTTACTTGCGTGGGAGATCATTGCTATAGTGTGGTAGTTATTACAGTCAGTTGGTGAGCCTTTCTTATAAATGGGTGTGAAAGTGAGCTTACACCAATCATCTGGCCATTGTCCTGTGTTCCTAATTTCATTACACAGTTTGAACATTACTTAAATTTCTATGTCTCCCCGTTCTTTAAGTGCTTCCACCATGATTCTTCTTGAGATTTTCCAGTTTTTAATTTTTTAATTGCGGTTTCTATTTCCGATTTTAAAATATGTGGTTCTTGTTCGTCATTTATTTCTTCTGGATTCACGTCTTCATGGTCACTATGAAACAACATATCACAATATTATTTCCATGTCGCTGCTATGGCCTCTGGATTGGTAATGATCGTTCCCAAGTTATCTTTAATTATCTACGTTTCTGGTTTGAACTCTTTATTTAAGTATTTTACTTTGGCAAACAGTTCTCTAGATTCTTGACGGTCGGCGTGTTCTTGTAGTTGTTTGCATATTTCTTTAATATGATTATTTTTGTCTCTTCTACTTGATGACTTTATGCGTCTGTTTACATTTGCTATCTTGTTTTCAGTTCCTGTTGGATTTGAAGCATTGTTTCTAATTTTTCTTCGTTCTTCTACTAGGTTCAGTGTCTCATCAGTCATCCAGTGTTTTTCTTTCCTTGGGATTTCTTTGGGGTTTGTAATATTTATTACGTCTATAATCCACGTCTTTGTATGTTTCCATGTTTGATTGGGATCGCCAGTAATGTTTGGTGTGTTACTATGTCTTAGTGTTTCTTTGTATTTCCAGGCTCTTTAAGTATGTATTTAATTGTTTTATTTGTTTCAGTTATTTTACGAAATTTGAGACGGAATTCGGATTGTAACAGTTTATGGTCTGTTCCGCAATCAGCCGCTGGTTTTGTCTTTACGTTAACTACTGAACTTTTCCATCGTTTGCTGACAAGAATATAATCTATTTAGTGTTTACATCTTCAAGTCCAAGTTGATAGTTTTCGCGGATGATGCTTAAACATGGTGTTCATGATACTAAGTTCAGTGTCGATGACAAATTAGCCTTTCTGCTCTCTCATTTAGTTCACCTATTCCAAATTCACCAACTGTTCCTTTCAGCAGATCCTCTGTTGTTGTTTTGCCTATTTTTGCGTTCCAATCACCCAATATTATGACTGGTTTTTTTTTTGGTATATTAGCGATGTTACTATTTAATAATTGGTACATCCCTTCCACTTCTTCATCTGTTTCATTGCATGTTGGCCTATACACTTGTAGTACATGGATCTTTGTTGGCTGTCCATCGAGAGTAATTTTAATTAGGCGGTCATTTATTGGAAGGTATTCATATACACATTTTGCCAGGTTCTTCTGTACCAGTATTGCTACGCCTTTTTGACAGGTTTTATTGGCTCCCGACATGAATATTTTATAGTAGTTGGATTCCCAGTGACCCTAAGGCCCGGAGACACCTAATTGAATTAAAATATTTTGTTTGTAAAATCTTTTGTCTGTGCTTTGGTTCGGGTTTGGCTTTTATCTCCAGTATTTTTTTTATTGTACCTACTCCTAGATCATATTTTCGTCGCATTAAATTTTATACGACATGAATAAGGTATTTTAGTTATTTTTACAAAATATTTTTCCTACAAGGAAAAAGAAAACATAAAGAATAAAACTAAATCCCTAAATATATGGAAGATTATCAATAATTTTGTTAACAATACTCACATGAAATAGTTGAGGTTGTGGGATACGGGATAAGGTTTCATTTCTAAGGTGAGCTGTATATATCCAGTTTTCAGTAGGACTAGACATTGCATGATAAAATAGTTTTCTTTGTCCTCCATCCGAGCTTGGTGACAGACTCATTCCCAAGATACCGTCCATAAGATCAAAAGAATCTCCTAAAATTATTTAATTTCAATTATGTTTTTATCTTCAGATTATGAAAATATTATTTAAATAAAATATGATAATATAGTATTTGCACTGTTATATTTATAACACTAAATTAACCTAAATATAGACCTCATTATATGAGTTTTTTAAATATTTATAGGATTTTTAATCTCTATAAGGATAAAAAAAGTTTATATTAATGCCTTGATTTAGTAATGGGTGAGCTAAGTGATCTATTATTTATCTGTCCTTGTCACAATCACTGACAAGATTAAAGATCTACCTAAACAACCTGTAACGATAACGCCGCCGAACGCCGTCATCGCTTTCTAACAGCTACCTCTCTGTGTATCAGCACTCCCACCAATAGCTGAATATTACTATCGATAGCCATCGATACGGCCGAGAGTATAAAAATCCGTGCAGGGTCCTGATTCTAATTGAGATTTCGACTCAAAACATGTCGAAATTAATATGGCGACGTCGAAATGCGACTTTGCGAACCTTGTGGATTTCAGCTGAACTAACCAAACGACGTCACTAGTTTTCGACTTATCGAAATTAATTTCAACCACAAGAAAGTGGTTGAAATTTCATTTCGAGTCTAAATTAATCTGACATGACTGACTGGACTGGGAGAAGTGAACTTAGGTTCAGTTTAAGTAGGCGGTGTTTTGATCCTTGCAAGGAAAACTGAGGCAAAAAGTATCAATATGGCTGTGTTTTACGGACATTTGCTAGTTTTGGAGGAATTAGAGAGGTTAGATATCCGACGTTCATAACGGAGGATAAGAAGAATGTTACGGGATACTCAAAATTCTTTTTCACTAAGTGATGCTCAATTTAGGCAGCAATTCCGGCTTAATAAACAAGCTGCAAATTATTTAATAAGGGTATTAGAACCATATTTGGAAGAAGGTGTTTATGCCTCTAGGATACCCAAAATGTTTAGGGTTAGTATTACTAAGCTGCAGTAAATTTAAAAATATATTAGAATATAACCACTAAGTCAAATCTTAGTGGTTATAACTTAAGGATCTCCCACATCGCCTTTTTTTTTCTTGACATCTTTTCTTTCAATTCAAAATATAATTGAGAATGGCCAATATTTATGATTTAACAACTCAAACAAGAAAAAAAAGACGTTCACGTAACGTAAACAAAACAAACATTCAACAAGCGTAGTGCAGCCAATAAACAACAGGGCCAACCCAAATTTTCAGCAGTATCAAAATGATAAAGTAAATATCCCCAGTTTTAACTACAATCGAAATGAATGAGAATCGCTAGCGATTGCGACTGTCATGGCGTAGTCGCTTTTAAATTTCGACATCGAAATGAAATAGAATCAGGGCCCTGAGCGATGAGAAGTATTGATCCAGGGGTCGTATTTTCGAATTCAATCGAATTTTTTCGTATACGAGTTAACTCGAAAGAAAAAATTCGTATACGAATTTGAATCTGTATTTTTGAACGTCCTTCGAAATTTTATACGTATACTAAAAGAATTTGCACCGGCAACACTGCAAATTCGAACAACCAAAACTTAAATAATAAAAAAAGAAGAATAATTGGCAGTTTTACTTAACCTAGTTTATGGTGAATTTGTTATCTAAAACAAGAAGTAAAAAAGGGCATGAAATATGGTGGTTCAGTGTCGGCCGAACAAAAAAAAGCCATTCTACCAACTCCATTGTGAGGGGCCTTGTTAATCTGTACAATTTTTGAAATTGTACATCCGAATAGTCCTCTAGATGGTTAAGAATCGGTTGGTAAACTTGCCTCTTCGTTTCGCTAATATTATCGCCTCGGCAAGGGAGTTAACTATTTCTTTCTATTAAAAAATTATTTAAACCACCCATTAAAAACAAAGTTCAATGTAAAAATATGGTAGGTATTAATGTAAATTTTATTGTATTGTTCAATCTAAAACAACGATTAAAAACTATCAGCTGAAATTTTATCTGACGTACACGGGCCCAGTGACAACTGAAATGACAAAAATTAGTTTGATCGTATACTAGCATCGAAATTCGAATGGTTCATACCCATTCGTGTCGTCGTATACGAAAAAATTCGTATACGCACTATTCGAAAATATAAAAAACTGGATTTCGAGCGAATTTCTTCTAATTTCGTATGCGAAATATGCTCGAACGAATTCGAAAATACGACCCCAGAGTACTGATCCGTCCTTCCTGTTCTTGCAGTTTATTTTTAATCGATCGCTTCTGTCAACCGCTCCCCGATCTTTGAGTATTGACTAAAGACCTTTCTTCGTCCTACCCAACCGAAAACCGCTAACATTTATTTCTGTTTAGAGGTAGCAGCGCCAGGTATCAAAATCCATTCGGTTTAGTTAAAAGGATTCGTTTTTTTATTTTACCTATTTTATAGAAAACAATTTTATTTTGTTTTTTATTTTATTTGAATATGTTTTTATTTAAATTAAACTTGGGTTTTACTAAGTTTGATGTCTAACTGAATAAATGAGTATGACAAAGAAAAATGATGAGAATTTTTTGAGGTATTACACGGGGGAAGTATATAGAAGAAGAACCGATGCCGAGGTCATCAGTATTTTTAAATAGTCTACGATATCAGAAATTGTTAAAGCATCAATTAAGATGGTTAGGACATATAAAAGGATCAAAAAGGAAGAATACCGAAGATATTAATAATTCAGGGTCAGGGGAAAACAATCTGAGTCCACAAAAACAGTTTTCATGAAAACCGAAATGTTTTAAATTAAAACAAATTAAGAGAGTTTTTGTGCAAGCAAAATACGGATACGTAACGTATCTTTTTAACATATAAGTATGCGCATTAATGATTGAACTAACGTATCTAGATACGTATTACCTAACGTAACGGCCTGGTAAGTTACGTTCATACGCATCCCTATTGAGCCGAAGGTAACCGAATGCCCGAACACATGGTACGTGTTTTTTCACATTTGTGATTAAGTACCTATATTTGTTTTGATTTTTATAAATAATGGCAATAAAGCAGTAGAAAACGACTTCACTTCAGCAATGAGGATGATTTGTTCTTGTTGAAGGAAGTCATAGGCAAGAACTCTTACGACCATCCAGAAAGGTGGAATTTAATCCAAAAGCGAAAAATATTTTAACATTTTATATCAGACATGGTATCAAAATTAAAGCGGCCGTATAGTCGTGTAAGATGTGGAGAAGAAGGGCATCTTCTATGTCTTCGTCTTCTTCATCATAAATAAAGGCACCTACATTTAATATCGCGTCCATCTCAAAAATTAAAAATTGTTCAAAAAAATATTTTTTATTTATTTTGAATATCAAAAATAGGGTTAAATGACAAGGACAAGACTGGCACTGACAATTTATTGGTTAATCACTAATTCGATGAGGGCAACACCATCGTTACGTTGCGTGCAGAACTTTAACTCTCAATTTAACGTTCATCTTCTTCGATACGTTAGTTCTCTACGTACAGGGAGATACGTTACGTTAGGTAGTTACAAAAACTCCCTATTGTTTTAACTCAACCTCATAAATCGGTAAATTTTTCAGTGGTACGTTGACATGTTTACAGAGAAAAAATCAAGAGAAGACAAAAAAATATTTTATTTGCGAAACTCATACAAAAAATTGAGTGTGCCGGCATGGAGCATGAACTTTCTTCCCCAGTACCTTCAAGCTTCTGCGTCACAAAATGTTTCTTCCTCCGAACTTCCCTCCTGTTCAGTACCTTGTAAATCAGTGTATAACTTTCTAGAGTTTACTTTTTCCAAATATTTGGTCAAGTGGAGAAGATCTTGTAACTTAGCAGCTTTGCTCGGAAGTGGGCCGTTGTACAAAGATTCGGGATGATTGTGGCTAGTAACTTCCGGAGTTGTAATATTATGGCACCCAAATAGGTCTAGTAGGCATTGGGCATTCCTTGGGATACTTGTTGGAGTTAGTTCAATTCAGAAATTTGATATCTTTCCCACAGTTCACCATTTGGAACGGTTTCGGTTTCACTATGCTGTTGCGGTGGACTTCTCTCCATTCATCCGGAGTTTCCATATAAGCTTTGTCATTAATGAAACTCATGTCCCGGTCGCAATCTAGATAGGAATGTCCTCTGATGGAAAAAATTACTTTCACAAACTCAAACCTAGAGAATGATGGAAGCAAAAACTGTGTTTTTTTTTATTTTGTCCTTCACAAGAGTCGCAAAATATTATCAAATTTTGAACCTGAGATAACAGTACGTTATCCACAAAGTGATAAATCATCGAACACACATCGTTAGCCCCCTTTTTGCTACCAATTCGTCATAAGTTTAGAAAACAGAGGTAGAATCGACCAATACATGTACATTAAAGTACATGTACTACTAAAACTAAAATTAAGTTGCCGTTTATAGTAGACATCGTTGGAAGTCTATGATTATGGCTTCGGTATCGATTACTTTTGACGACAATTTTCGATATTTTCTTTTCACAGAATAAAATTTTTCACTTCTCGTAAGATGAAGTTGTTTCTCGTTGTTTTTTTCTTGTAATTTCTCCAAGATTTAATAGAATAGTGAAAGTTTTTTCTAGGTACTTAAATCTTTGTCAAGTTGTGGTAATTTCAAAACTAATGCATACTTCACCCTAGTAGAGGTTACGTACAAAGAACCGTTTTGAATCAACAAGAGGGCATGCTTGCTATTCTGGTAATTTAAGATTTGGGTTTTATATTCATCACTGCTGGCATCTATTTTCTGCGAAAAGTAGCTACAGGTGTCTTTCCTAGGAAAAACTAGGAAATGCAATATTAAACTTTGTTTTAAAAATTTCGCGACACTTGTCGCACAATAATTTATTATCGAGATTTTTTTCTAAGTACATAGTATGTAACATAGTACATAGTAAAGTTATGTTGAGTTCTTCAGGGTGATAAGTTTCCTTACTTTTTTCCGGAAGTAATGCAATTTTCTTCCTTTGAAGAAACCAATAAATTCGGTCACTTTGACGATAGTATCTTCAAAAATTTTGTGGGGCCTATTTCCGTGTTTTCCTCTAGCGTCTTATGGTACAGTGCCAGTTAAGGCCAGTGATTCTCGAATTCTTTGCACTAGGAAAGCAGAATTTCCATAAATGGATAAGAATGCTTTAAAACATACTTGCATATCGCAAAAGTCTCCATCAGGTCCACTCCTAACACAATAGTAATAAGAAGCAAGATTAGGTGTCCCTGTGCCCACTCGAATTTATCGACAAATAACTGGGAGAACGTTTATCAGACCACCTAAATACCGATTCTAATCATCGTAACTCAGAAGTTTCATAACGTAACGGTTTTTCTTCTTTTTTTTTAGTAGCAGTCCCCACATCTACATCACTACGAAGAGATTGAAGTCAACCTGAGACTGACCAAGAGCAAAAGATGTGCTGGAGCCATAAGCAAAATAATTAAGGCCAAAGATATATTCCTTAATATAAAAATAAGAGTATACAAAACTATAATTAGACCCACAATGCTATACGCTGCCAAGACATGAACTATGAACAAAACCATACAGAACAGATTGGAAGCATGCGAAAGAAATATACTTCGCAGAATGTTTGATGGAAAAGTAGTAGAGGGAGAATGGAGAAGATGAACTAATGCAGAAGTATACCGATTGTTTGCTAACTCTACAATAACAAAAGTGGTAAAAAAACGAACACTAGAATAGCTTAAACATCTAGAAAGAATGCAAGGTAGCAGACTAGTCAAAAATGTTGGTTGGAGAGTACCTAAGGGCAAAAAAGGGCAAAGGACCAAGAAAGAAATGGAGAAATGTAGTGACGGAAGATTTCACAGAGATGGGAATCAGAAATTGGAAGCTGATTGCTAAGAACAGAAAACAATGGAAACTATCCACGCAGTAATGGGCCTAAACTTCCTGTTAACGCTATACATACACACATACATGGTTCAGAGCTTCATCGGGTAGGTACATATTGGATATCATAAAATAAAAAAACATTTTCCTTTTGGATTTCTTAGAAGGAGAAGAATACTATAATATATATATATATATATATATATATATATATATATATATATATATATATATATATATATATATATATATATATAGTTTAAAAATCGTAAATACGTAAATTTCGTATATAAATCGTAAATTTCGAATAAAGAAAAAATAAGGACAATAAGATCACAGTTAAAATTTAAGTACATTATATCTTTGTGTTTTATAGATGATTAATAAAAACCCGTACATTCAGTCTTAAAATCTTTATTTTACTTGATACATAAAAATATATGTGAGTATATCGTAAAATTACTACCTAGGTGCATTATATTCTCTAATAAATAGGTTGTATCCTTCTCCGTTTTGTATTTTAAAGGTTCCTAGGGCACATTGCGTTCCTGGTATTAAATGTTTAATTTTTACCGCCAAGATTCGAAAGTTAATTTCATTCGTATTAAGCGTTTCTGTAATAACTTTTTGAAATCGAGAGGTTAGAATCCATAATTCGTCATCACCACGTTTATTTCTCACAACCTAAAACAAAAAGAGAAAAGATAATCATGTAATATAACAAATAAATGAATTTAGTTAAGTTAGACGAGACTTAGAAGCTGTGATTTCAAAGCTATTGGCCAGTCCTGGACTCGGTTTATCATAGCGCAGATAATTCCACCGCAGTGTCGTGGTAAGATGAATAACGAATAAACGGTCTTACACGAACAAAAATAAAAGGAATGATGCTTACCAAGATTTAGCTAAAAAGTATGGAATTAATGAGAAAGCGGTTAGAAATAAGATCACAAATTTGATATCACACTTTTCAAAAGAGCACCAAAAGGTTTAACACCAAATATGCAGTACTAAGTCCTCCTAGTGATAAAGAACCTGATAGAGAAGTCTGCAGAATACAACAAACCATTGGCACTGATATTTGTCGACTACGAGAAAGCATTCAATAGCATAAGCCATCAGAAAATGTTAAAAGCATTGACAGAATGCTAAATAGAACATCGCTACACTAACATAATCAAACATATCTAGCAAACTGGCACAGCTGGCGTACGACTATCTGAACAAGAAACAAATAAATTCTGTATACAGCGAGAAGTACGGCAAGAAGACAGTCTCTATAAAGCTATTTACGACGCTTTTAGAACATACTTGTAAGAAGACACATCTAAACGAGCATGGTATCAATATAAAGGAGAGAAATTCAGTTATTTGAGATTTGCAGATGACATTGTCCTTATAGCCGATCGATATGGATGATGAAATAATATTATTTGAAAAATTATATCACGCTTCCTTGGAGGTCGGACTAAAGATTAGTATGGACAAGACGCAAATAAATCGAAATATTGCTGTTGATGAAAGGGATACTATGCAGACTACATCATATAAGTACATAGGACATGAAATTCGGTTAAGCAGAGATAACAAGACAAGTGAGCTTCTACGCCGAATAGGATTAGCCTGGGCAGTTTTTGGTAAATTAAACTATGTATTTAACTCGGATCTACCCATAATATGTTTCAAAAGGAACATCTTTGACCAATGTGGGTTACCTGTACTCACTTATTGAGCGGAAACATTAACACTCACAAAAGGTAGTTAATAAGATTCGCGGAACTCACATGGCTATGGAGTGCCAGATGTTGGGTGTCTCTCTGAAAGACCAAATTCCAAACGAAGCAATACGTCGTAGAACAAAAACAACAGATGCTATCGAAAAAATCGCATCGTTAAAATGGAATTGGGTAGGATACGTCGCCAGATTATAAGACAACCGATGGACAAAACGTATTTTAGAATGAAGACCAAGGCAAGAAGCAATACGGAGCAGAGGATGCCCACCAACTAATTAGACTGACGACCTGAAGCATGTTAGCAACAACTGGATGCAAGCAGCACAAGACAGAGACAGATGGAAAGAGCTGAGGAAGACCTACCTCCAGCAATGGACGCATACAGATTAATGATGATGATGATGATGATGATGATGATGATAAAGTCCTCCTAGCAAAATAGCATCACGTTAATCCATCGTGACTAGACTGAAAGGCACTATATGTGGACAGGTAAATGGCTTGCCTCTAAGCGTACACGCGAAAGCATACGTTGACGCTTTTTGAATTTTTGAATGATTAAAGGAACGTTGAAACACATGTTGAAAGTGAAATCACACCAGTGTGGACATACCCAACTGGTTCTTTATTTCATTACTTCGCTCCTTGCCATTCTTCTAATAATTTAAAAGTAATGGAAGATTGGTTGGAAAAAATTATATTATACATTCTTCGAGAATTTTTTTTTTCAAAATCTCAGATATTCCAAAATCTAAGCGGATTAGAAAGGTTTGGCTGTTATTGTACCAAATTATCTAAAAATGCATTACTAAAATGAGCTTGCATCTAAGACACAATTGCAATCAACAAATAACAATCTAAGACCAACAACTTTATTTGCTAATATTCTCACTTAATATTTCAAAAAACCTGTGATTATTATTTTACACCTAGGAATCGAATTGAAAGGATTTGTTTGATTTTAGATTTTTTGATTGCTAACTTACCAAAGCTTTTTAAATTTGGTTGTGCATTTATTCTTGTTTTTCAATAATTTAATATATATTATTTACTACCCAACATAAACGATATGATAAAATATGTGCTTAATGTATAGATTAGTAAACGCATGTTGTTACAATAATATTTTCAATAATTTTATCACTACTAAATGTTCGATGGGATCTCCATATTATATTGTGTCCATAAAAATACCCTACAATTCTAATCGAAGCTAGATATTTACAACTAAAATCATCTAATTCTTCTACTAATAATTTATAATCAAGTGGAATATAAATACAACAATTTGTGGGCTTGTTTGAGTAGCACACAGTAACAGCAATAGTTCCAATTTAGTTCTTAAGTAGAAATGATCTTATACAAGTTTTCGCTGATAAATATAGAAGAGTCTACACTTGCTTTAGGGAGTTCTATTTTAATCTAATGTATGCTTTAAATTCTTTAAGATTTCGTTGCTACAAATTTATAATTAATATTCAAAATGTAAAACTTAATTAAAAATATAATAAAATATTTTAACAAATAAAATATGTGTTTTACCTTTACGCCAGTAGGAAATTGCAAAGTTATAGGATTATCTGCTACTATTCCGGAACCCTGACCACCATAGTCTCCTATCCTGGTATTAAAACAAGCTACTTTAACTTCACCGACTAATCCAAAGTACATTATACCGTTAGAATCAATCGCCTCAGCAACAGCTTGAGTTCTTCGTTTTCCACTAAAGGTCTAAAATACAGAAGTGTAACTTATTAGTTATTACTATATAAAATAAAGTAAAAGCGTCTAATCTATAATGGTATATATTAATTATAATATTTAAATTATCCAGAAGGATTAAAAATTTCATAACGTTTTCGGTCTTAATAGTAATTGAAAACATCATCAACGAAAACATCTTAAAATTAATTGGAACTAGCCATATAGCAAGGTCAAATAATCCTTTAATTATATATTAAAAATACTAAATTTTAAAATTGTTATCACACGACGTCGATGTAAGAGGCTTTCACTTTAAGGGAACATACAGATACCAGCTTGAAACAAGGACATTATAGTACTACGGAAGATGATCGTTGGATGATCTAAATAGGTTTATCTCAAAGTCAATGTAAGACAAAGAGATAGCAATAACCGCTATTTTAGATATAGAAGGGGCATTTAATAATGTCACTACCAGCTCTTTGATAGGGGCTATGAGTAGACGAGGCGCACCTGCGGTAATATTCAGATGGATAAGGGCATCCCTGGGGAAAAGGACACTAATATCCACTCTGGGTTAAGCAACGATCAAAGCAAAATTAGGTGGAGGCTGTCCATAAGGAGTTCTGTCCCCTCTACTTTGGGCAACCTTGATAGAGATCTCCTCAGAAATCTGTGCGTAGAAGGTTTTTACTGTTTAGGATAGGCTGACGATATAGCAATCGTTGTCAGGGACAGGTTTGCCCAGGTGGTGTCTCAGAGAATGCAAGCAGTCCTAAATATAGTTGACGACTGCTGTAAACAAGAAAGACTGATAGTTAATGCTCAGAAAACACAAATCGTCAACTTCGCCAAAAAAAAAAACAACACTATAAGGCCTAAAACTACCACAGATATTTCATTTGCCAAAGAAATAAAATACCATGGGATGTATTTTGATCACAGGCTTACATGGAATACAGGCAGATGTAAAAGAATGTGCGGTAAGAATTGGGGACTTAAACCCAAAATGACTCTATGGTGATACACAAGGGTTATTAAACCTATGGCTCGGTGAAGTAGTGGACTAAGACGCAGCAAGTGGAAGCAATAAGGCTGCCAGGTGATACACAAAGGCTGTATTACGGGGGCCATAAAAACAACTCCTACAGTAGCATTGGAAGTCCTGCTGAATCTACCACCACTGCATATATTTATACAGGGCAAAGCCAGATCAGTGATCAGTAGTCAGCAACATATAAGCCAGATGCATGATGCTGACAACAGAAAGCTACCCAAGGAGCTAAAAGCCGATATTATGATGGGGCAACCTATCGATACAACAGCTACGAGATATAGCTTTAACAATAAGTTTACAATTAAGATACTAGGCAGGGAAGACTGCAATGAAGATGTAACCATACAAGCTGATGCTACCTGGTACATGGATGGCTCAAAAAAATCGGAGCCGGCATAGTAGGGACAAATTAAGAGATATATTTCCCGGAAAGTTTATCTAAGGATGTGACAGTTTTCAAGCGGAAATAACGGCAATCCATCACTGCGTGGAAGAAACAGAAAGGCAGGAAAGAACGTTTCGTTTAGTTGCCATCTTCACAGATAGTCAGGCAGCACTTAAGGCACTCAATTCTGTAGAGGTCAATTCTAAGCTAGTATGGGATTGTGTTAGTGCCCTAAATAAACTAGGAGACCGTAGCAAGGTTACGGTAGCCTGGGTATCAGGGCACGACGATCATAAAGATAATGAAAAAGTAGATGAAATGGCCAAACACGGTTCAGCAACGCCATTCATTGGACCGGAACCCTTTTCGCGGCGTTGCAAAGACAGTAACAAGAACGGCTACAAGGCCAAAATTTACGGCAGACCTAATAAGCAAAGCCAGGAAAACAGTCAACAAAGCCATAGTAGGTCTTCTAACAGGTAAGCTAATTAGGCACTTGAAGCTGATGGGATTATCAGATGATGACCTGCAGAAACAGCAGAGCACATTCTATGTCAGTGTGACAGTCTGACAAATGTGCGGTTGTTTGCATTAGGAGAAGAAAATCCATCGACAGATAGCTACATGGAAGGTACAGTCTCAAAGCTATTAGACTTTTTAAAAAGGGTCAGGCTAGAAAATGTTATTTAGGACTAGAGGACCACAATAGATCTAAAAAGGTCGCAGTGGAATAGGCCAAAAGGCCAACTCTTTAAATTTATCTATCTATCTACGGAAGATATCAGCCAACTGTACTAACAGTTGTAATTGAGTGAAATTACTTATAGCACAATACTGCACGTGCCGCGCAGCAGGTATATCAAATGCAACAATAAAAGTGCCGCAACAACAAGGCAAAAAGTATTATCCATAGGCCTGTAATAATAATAGATAATTTATGTTAGCGGGACACTTACAAATTAGATAGATAGATAAAATTACTGGTTTATGTTAAAAACAGTCTTATTCACTTCGTGTATGACACAGAAGTAAAGATATCTCGCGGTTTTTTCCAGGTACTTAAATCTTTGTTAAGGTGTGGTAATTTCAAAACTAATGCATACTTCACCCTAGTAGGGGTTACATACAAAGAACCGTTTCGTATCAACAAGGGGGTATGCAATTTTGGAGATTTAAAGCTACAATAGCAGCGTCAGGCATCCGACAACCGAGATCTCAGCAAAGTAAAGACGTGGCTGGACAGCAGCGACCTCATACTGGTGGCTGAAAAGACTCAATCAATGATCCTTAAGGGTCCGAGGGCCAGAGACTATATAGTTTTTTTATTGAAGGGAGAAAGGATTTTACCTGCCAAAAAGTAAAGTACTTGGGGGTAGTTCTAGATACGAGGCAAACTGCCAAAAGAAGAATTTTAATGAAAGTATCATCATAAAATAATTAACATCAAAAAATATTGGAGAATGCTAGAAAAAGCCCAAGGGAAAGTACCGCTAGGGTTAGCATGTGCATACAGAACAACATCAACGGTGGCAATGCAAGTGATCGCAGAGGTGTTACCCATCTACCTGATGGCTAAGGAAAGGGCAAAAACCTGCAGAAAGGATGAGCAGGAGAAAATAGTAACTAGAAATAGCAGTATAAACAAGTATCAGGAAGAATAGAAAAACGAACATAGGGCGGCCTGGACGAGGGTATTAAGTTCTAATATTCCAGGCTGGATGAAATGCGCGGAAGGAAATACTAGAGAGGAGTGTACTGCAAAACTAAGAAAGAGAGAGAGACAGAGGGAGAGAGAGATACAGAGAGAGAGTAAGAAATGACGAGATATTTACGTGATATACCGATGAGTAGTCCGGTTGAGGAGGTGGACTTAAGTTGGTAGGCATGGTGCTATGGTTTTATCTGTGAGCACGACTCCTTTGGGAGGTCTGAGTACAGATGTAGCCTTCCACCCTAAATCTATCATCCACACGCCAAGGCATCCTTAATGGGACACTGCCTTTAGAAGATAAAAAAGGCATCCGACAATTTAGGGACGATGATACGATGATCATGTCGTTTTAGTAGCAATAGACGTAGCAAAAAAAAAGTTTTGAATGAAATAATTAATAATTAAGTTAACATGCTTCACTGTCTAAGATATCTAAGATATATATATATATATATATATATATATATATATATATATATATATATATATATATATATATATAAGAAAATATATATATATATATATATATATATATATATATATATATATATATATCTGGTTATTTGGTCTGACCATCGAAGTGACGATCTTCCTCGGGTTCTTTATATATATATATTGTGGTAAGCCTAGTATTCATATCGAGTTCTGTCAATATTGAGACATTTGTGCGATGTGTTGTCCAGGGTATGCGCATCATTCTACGATATACCCACATTTCAAAGACCATTATACGTCGTGAGTCAGACTTTTTAATGGTCCAAGTTTCTGACGCATAGGTAGCGATAGAAAGCATCCGTATTAGGCGCAGTTTCGTGTTCATGGTTATGTCCGTATCTTTCCAGATTTTAGTAAGTGTGACCGTTGCTGATCTGGCCATTATAAGGCGTCGACGTATCTCTTCTTCGCGTCCACCATTGTTTGTGATATCACAACCTAAGTAATTGAAACGGCTTACCATTTCACTGTACATTCATTTTAAGTCCATATTCACGACTAATAGTATCTAGTCTGTTCATGATATATTCAACATCATTTTTTGATGATGCTAGTACTAAAGTGTCGTCAGCATAGCTGAAATTACTGATTTTTAGGGCTTCCGACTGATATTCCTCCTTGCCATTCGTCGAATACAATGCGCATGATGTGTTCGCTATATATATTGAATAACGTGGGAGAGATAATACATCCTTGACGAACACCGGCTTTTAGTTAAAAATTATCGGAATGTTATTGACTCTTACGTTTGCTGTGTTGTTGATATACAGTTATTTCAGTAGGTATATTAGATGCTCGGGGGTACCCATTTCTCTCAGTATTCCCCACATTTTATGCCACTTTACATTATCGAACGCTTTCGAGTAGTCGACGAAGCACAAATATGTTTCTAGATTAAATTCTCTAGATTTTTCTATAATTTGTCCGAGATTGAGAATTTGTTCTCTTGTGCCTCTTCCAGAGACAAATCCACATTGTTCTTGTGGAGTCTGTGGTAGAAGTATTGATTTTAATCTCTCGTTAATTATAGTTAGCAGAACTTTACTTGCGTGGGAGATCATTGCTATAGTGCGGTAGTTATTACAGTCAGTTGGTGAGCCTTTCTTATAAATGGGTATGAAAGTGAGCTTACACCAATCATCTGGCCATTGTCCTGTGTTCCTAATTTCATTACACAGTTTGAACATTACTTAAATTTCTATGTCTCCCCGTTCTTTAAGTGCTTCCACCATGATTCTCCTTAAGATTTTCCAGTTTTTAATTTTTTAATTGCGGTTTCTATTTCCGATTTTAAAATATGTGGTTCTTTTTCGTCATTTATTTCTTCTGGATTCACGTCTTCATGGTCACTATGAAACAACATTTCACAATATTATTTCCATGTCGCTGCTATGGCCTCTGGATTGGTAATGATCGTTCCCAAGTTATCTTTAATTATCTACGTTTGTGGTTTGAACTCTTTATTTAAGTATTTTACTTTGGCAAACAGTTCTCTAGATTCTTGACGGTCGGCGTGTTCTTGTAGTTGTTTGCATATTTCTTTAATATGATTATTTTTGTCTCTTCTACTTGATGACTTTATGCGTCTGTTTACATTTGCTATCTTGTTTTCAGTTCCTGTTGGATTTGAAGCATTGTTTCTAATTTTTCTTCGTTCTTCTACTAGGTTCAGTGTCTCATCAGTCATCCAGTGTTTTTCTTTCCTTGGGATTTCCTTGGGGTTTGTAATATTTATTGCGTCTATAATCCACGTCTTTGTATGTTTCCATGTTTGATTGGGATCGCCAGTAATGTTTGGTGTGTTACTATGTCTTAGTGTTTCTTTGTATTTTTAGACTCTTTAAGTATGTATTTAATTGTTTTATTTGTTTCAGTTATTTTACGAAATTTGAGACGGAATTCGGATTGTAACAGTTTATTGTCTGTTCCGCAATCAGCCGCTGGTTTTGTCTTTACGTTAACTACTGAACTTTTTCATCGTTTGCTGACAAGAATATAATCTATTTAGTGTTTACATCTTCCCCCGGTGAAGTCCAAGTTGATAGTTTTCGCGGATGATGCTTAAACATGGTGTTCATGATACTAAGTTCAGTGTCGATGACAAATTAGCCTTTCTGCTCTCTCATTTAGTTCACCTATTCCAAATTCACCAACTGTTCCTTTCAGCAGATCTTCTGTTGTTGTTTTGCCTATTTTTGCGTTCCAATCACCCAATATTATGACTGTTTTTTTTTTGGTATATTAGCGATGTTACTATTTAATAATTGGTACATCCCTTCCACTTCTTCATCTGTTTCATTGCATGTTGGCCTATACACTTGTAGTACATGGATCTTTGTTGGCTGTCCATCGAGAGTAATTTTAATTAGGCGGTCATTTATTGGAAGGTATTCATATACACATTTTGCCAGGTTCTTCTGTACCAGTATTGCTACGCCTTTTTGACAGGTTTTATTGGCTCCCGACATGAATATTTTATAGTAGTTGGATTCCCAGTGACCCTAAGGCCCGGAGACACCTAATTGAATTAAAATATTTTGTTTGTAAAATCTTTTGTCTGTGCTTTGGTTCGGGTTTGGCTTTTATCTCCAGTATTTTTTTTATTGTACCTACTCCTAGATCATATTTTCGTCGCATTAAATTTTATACGACATGAATAAGGTATTTTAGTTATTTTTACAAAATATTTTTCCTACAAGGAAAAAGAAAACATAAAGAATAAAACTAAATCCCTAAATATATGGAAGATTATCAATAATTTTGTTAACAATACTCACATGAAATAGTTGAGGTTGTGGGATACGGGATAAGGTTTCATTTCTAAGGTGAGCTGTATATATCCAGTTTTCAGTAGGACTAGACATTGCATGATAAAATAGTTTTCTTTGTCCTCCATCCGAGCTTGGTGACAGACTCATTCCCAAGATACCGTCCATAAGATCAAAAGAATCTCCTAAAATTATTTAATTTCAATTATGTTTTTATCTTCAGATTATGAAAATATTATTTAAATAAAATATGGTAATATATTATTTGCACTGTTATATTTATAACACTAAATTAACCTAAATATAGACCTCATTATATGAGTTTTTTAAATATTTATAGGATTTTTAATCTCTATAAGGATAAAAAAAGTTTATATTAATGCCTTGATTTAGTAATGGGTGAGCTAAGTGATCTATTATTTATCTGTCCTTGTCACAATCACTGACAAGATTAAAGATCTACCTAAACAACCTGTAACGATAACGCCGCCGAACGCCGTCATCGCTTTCTAACAGCTATACTTTTTCCATTGTCAATTTGCCAAGCGTCGGCTTTTGAGGTTCTTTGATGTCGATGCCGACCATTGGCGTGGAAATTAAGAAAAGGGATCAGTTATCAAACGCATATTTCAAGAAAAATCATATAATTTTTATTAATTTTTGCATAATTATATTCAGGAAAATTTCTCAATTTTTGGGCAGAAATTGTTTAAACAATTTTTTAAACAAATTCAAAATATCACCTTTTGTGCTCCAAAAAATATTTTTTAGGTTTTTGGGTGACTCTAAATAAGATCTATGTCATTTTTCTCAAAAGTTAATAGTTTTGGAGATATAAGCGATTTAAAATCCGAAAAATGCGATACCTAATATGCATTTTCGAGGCTTGAAAAATATGTAAATGAGTATTTTTGAGATTCAAGAGTATCTAAACTAAAGTATCAACATTGATTTTGGTGAGAAATCGGAGCAATATTTTCCGTAGCAGAAAAAGGTGATCTTTTGAATTTGAATTGTTTCCGGCAAAAATGTCCGGCACCCTTCAACCTTCGATTTGTTTAAACGGGGCATTTTTGAATAGGACTCTTCAAAGGACAGAATCAGTTTTTTTTTCAAATGGGAGCGGGCTCACAACACCGAATAAATAACAAATTAATTCTTTCAAATTAAAGCTTGTTAATTTTAGTGATTTATAAGAATATTGGACTTATTATTTAGTTTTTACATAAACCATAATATTTTTTTACAATTATCTGTAAATAATGGCTCATTCTGTCAGAAAATTTTAAAACATTGTCTATCCAGCAATTAAGATAGTCAACTGAAATTTAATTTTTAAACACGGCCTACTGTTAATGCACAAACAGGGTGAATCTTCAATATTTTGCTTCGAGTTAGAGATATCTGAAAAAGTTATTTGGAAAAGATGTTCCAAATATTATTTTAACCCCACGTAACAAAGTTTTATGTCAAAATTCGCACTTTTACTTTTTTCATTAATTGAAGAGCTTATTTCCAGTGTCTTAAATCCAAAATTTCGATTTTTTAAATTTTCTTTTTTAAACTTTATAGATTTCTTCAAGTCTAGAATAAAGTTATATGTACCAAAACAACTTCTTATTTACCATTTAAAAGTGCATATGAAAATTGTAAAATTGTATAATTTGTATGTTAAATTTGTATGAAAATCTGTAATTTCATGGATTTCATTATATGGATGTAAGACACTTTGGAAATAAGCTCTTCAATTGTAGTCAGGATTCTAAAACGGACAGTTGGCTGTCCCGAGATGCATCTTTAGACAGCCAATTGTAGATTTAGGATCGAGATTACAAATAATACTGAAAAACTAAAATTGCGAATTTTGTCATGAAATTTGGTATGTGCGTTTACAATAAGTGGAACAACTTTTCCAAATAAGTTTTTCCGATTTCTCTAACGCGAAGCAAAATATCGAAAATTTACCCTGTTTGTGGATTCGCAGTAAGCCGCGTTTAAAATTTAAATTTCAGATGACTATCTTAAAAAAATGTGCACTAACAACATGTATGACTGTGCAAAATGTCAAATCTGTATGTATTTTAGTAGCTGATATATAGAGTTGTCTTCATCTTAAATGCGACACACTGTATAATAATGAATACTAGTGTTCAAGATGCATCGCGATAGCTGTAAAGAAATTAATTAGAAGGACTGAAAAGAATCGTCAGTGTGCCTGTAAAATTGTAAACTGTTCGCTGAATAACGTCTTTTGCAGCAGTGTCAATCCTACCCAATTTTTTATTTGGTCGCTTTCGTTTTAAGGAATGATCTGTAACTGTGCCTAATTTAATAATTGTATATATCGTCTTATACCCGATTTTTTTAATACATGAATTCTCGAAACAATTGCATTATCAGCCATCCCAATATTTTCTTTTTTCAAACACTCATACATATTTAAAACTATTCTTTGGGATTGTACGTGCAAATCTTTATTTTTTAATTCAGAGCTGTCATTAACATAATTGTCATTATTTATTGATAACACAGAAGTTGATGCATCTTAAAAAATGCCATCCTAGAAAAATATAATATTACTTATAACTTATATTACCTATACCTTATAAGCCCCCGCCTCTGCAGTAGGAAATATTTTAGGGTATCGCATAGCAGACAACAGGTGTTCATTAGAATTTATTGGTTTGCGCTTCGCGCTGTTGCCATAATGCATGAGTTTAAAATTAGTGAATATAACCTTAATACCATTATTAATATATCTGCAATTTTTCATGTTTCCAGGTAAGGTATAAAATCAATGAAATTTGGGAAAAAATAATACAATTCTTGAAACCGTTTTTGAGAACTTGGATTCTTAAAAGTTGTCTGATTTCTTAAAAGTCGATCATTATATCTATAAAAGTATTACCGCTAAATTCACCAACAGGGCAACGTCGAACGTTCAAATTCTCTCCAGACTACAATGTTGCCAATATTCGAAAATTACTTAGAATATAAGTAATATATACAAAGTTCACGGTTGCTTTAATTCATTAGTGAAGAGTCCATGGAAATATTAGTACCTAGTTAATTAATTTATATATATATATATTTTTGAGAATAAGTTCATATTATTTTTTAAGAGTGTCGTTCGTTGACTAGCAATTGAATAATAACGAATAGAAAATAGAGAATATTTTTTAAATATAACCTTAGGAATTTTAGGAAATATGTCTGACAACCTTGATTTGAAAGGCGGTCTCTTTGATACCAGAATAAGACATGTTTATGTTGGAAAATTATTAGTGGATGTACTATACCTCTCTGTGTACCAGCACTCCCACCAATAGCTGAATATTACTATCGATAGCCATCGATACGGCCGAGAGTATAAAAATCCGTGCAGAGCGACGAGAAGTATCGATCCAGAGTACTGATCCGTCCTCCCTGTTCTTGCAGTTTATTTTTAATCGATCGCTTCTGTCAACCGCTTCCCGATCTTTGAGTATTGACTAAAGACCTTTCTTCGTCCTACCCAACCGAACACCGCTAACATTTATTTCTGTTTAGAGGTAGCAGCGCTCCATTCATCCGGAGTTTCCATATAAGCTTTGTCATTAATGAAACTCATGTCCCGGTCGCAATCTAGATAGGAATGTCCTCTGATGGGAAAAATTACTTTCACAAACTCAAACCTAGAGAATGAAGGAAGCAAAAACTGTGTTTTTTTTTTATTTTGTCCTCCACAAGAGTCGCAAAATATTATCAAATTTTGAACCTGAGATGACAGTACGTTATCCACAAAGTGATAAATCATCGAACACACATCGTTAGCCCCCTTTTTGCTACCAATTCGTCATAAGTTTAGAAAACAGAGGTAGAATCGACCAATACATGTACATTAAAGTACATGTACTACTAAAACTAAAATTAAGTTGCTGTTTATAGTAGACATCGTTGGAAGTCTATGATTATGGCTTCGGTATCGATTACTTTTGACGACAATTTTTGATATTTTCTTTTCACAGAATAAAATTTTTCACTTCTCGTAAGATGAAGTTGTTTCTCGTTGTTTTTTTCTTGTAATTTCTCCAAGATTTAATAGAATAGTTTAGAATACCTAGAAAGTTTTTTCTAGGTACTTAAATCTTTGTCAAGTTGTGGTAATTTTAAAACTAATGCATACTTCACTCTAGTAGAGGTTACGTACAAAGAACCGTTTTGAATCAACAAGAGGGCATGCTTGCTATTTTGGTAATTTAAGATTTGGGTTTTATATTCATAACTGCTGGCATCTATTTTCTGCGAAATGTAGCTACAGGTGTCTTTCCTAGGAAAATGCAATATTAAACTTTGTTTTAAAAATTTCGCGACACTTGTCGCACAATAATTTATTATCGGGATTTTTTTCTAAGTACATAGTATGTAACATAGTACATAGTAAAGTTGAGTTCATAGTAATGTTGAGTTCTTCAGGGTGATAAGTTTCCTTACTTTTTTCCGGAAGTAATGCGATTTTCTTCCTTTGATGAAACCAATAAATTTGGTCACTTTGACGATAGTATCTTCAAAAATTTTGTGGGACCTATTTCCGTGTTTTCCTCTAGCGTCTTATGGTACAGTGCCAGTTAAGGCCAGTGATTCTCGAATTCTTTGCACTCGGAAAGCAGAATGTCCATAAATGGATAAGAATGCTTTAAAACATACTTGCATATCGCAAAAGTCTCCATCAGGTCCACTCCTAACACAATAGGAATAAGAAGCAAGATTAGGTGTCCCTGTGCCCACTCGAATTTATCGACACATAACTGGGAGAACGGTTATCAGACCACCTAAATACCGATTCTAATCATCGTAGTTAGCAAGTTCATTGAATTAAGTCAAAACGCATGTCTTTCGGCTTAATTGACGTTTCCAAAACAACGAAAACGGTGGCACTTAGAATCTGGCCCTAGCTTATGAGTGGTAGCTCTCAGAAGTTTCATAACGTAACGGTTTTTCTTCTTTTTTTTTAGTAGCAGTCCCCACATCTACATCACTACAATCACTACCACTACTTTCCATTTAATCAATATGTACTCACTACTTTACTATTGCTCAAATAGAATCAACTGGTAAACTAGAACACACCAACGAAGTCGCTAAACTAAGGTTGGCGCCTTAGGACCCTGACGGTAATTTCCTAGCTGCGCGCGGACTATGATGGTTCTTCCCCAGTACACAGTTTCATTTAACATTTGTAATAAAAGCACTGTAAATGTTTTCCATTTTACTCCGTATCATCCGAAAGAATATGTATTCATTACTAGAAAACTTCGTCATCTCAATTTCGACCAAAAGTGGACTATGATTGTTTTCCCTCTGACTCCTCAAATACAAAGATCGGTTACAAAAGCAGAGTGGAAGGACTAAGAAAAAGATAGATAACACAAAAAAGGAAAGAACAGGTAAAAGAGAAATTGGAGACCAAAAACTAAGGACCGTAGTTATTGTCAAGCTATGGGCATAAAAGTCGAGGATATAAATTACGTTTTATTGTAAATAGTGATAGTATAAATAAACTAAAATAAATGTAAATAAAGGCTAAATAAACTAAGTATTAGGAACATTTAAATGATAAATTCAAAGACTATTTTTAAAAGATAAAAGAAATACTAAAAATATATTTGATTTTTTTTTAATTAAAATGTAAATATGTTATGTTCATCTATTGATACAGGCTCTCTATTAATGTTTACCAAACCAAATACCTGAGATGTTTACCTTGTACATTATAAGTTCCGTAATCAGGATAAGGATACATGGTCTTATCGGTTACTTTCCAAGACCTATCATTCTTCAAATCATAAACAACAATTGAATATGCCTGGCAATCTGCAAAATATGCAAATGTGTTTTGGCAGTAATTGTGTGAATTAAGAATCTCAATAACTGGAGTAACGAATATAGAGCGAGATTCATATTGATCACTTGGTATTTCGTACCTATGAAGCAGTGTATCCTAAAACAAATTAAAAAATTTAATATTATATGCGGCAAAGTAATTCTGCAGTTTTATGATATGTTTTTAATTGCACTTCCAGAAGTGTACTTCCATGGTCTCGAGCTGCAGAAACAATCCTTCCCAACTCTACGCCACACGCTAATATTTAGATGAGGATTCTATCGTTGTGGTTCTATTTGTGGTACTTTTTTTACATATTTAAAGAGAAGAAGGACAATATGCATACAAACATCTGTGACACCCAGGTATTGTTGGGTTCCTAATACACTAACGCAGTTATGCCACGACGAGATGCTCGACGGGGTTAGACCTTCGAAACTTTGTTTTATGACCACTCCGAGACGGTAGGCGTTTAACTAAAAAACTCTCCTCTGTCACTCCAGACATCAGGATGGAAGGGCCGGTTAAAGCAAAACATCGAGATGCTACTCGCTCGTTTAAGAATTCTGTTGTGACTTCCCTCTCCTCTCGTTCTTTTGAAGAGAGTAGCTCTCTGATGAATTTGTGAATCTGTGTCCACAACCACTCATCCCTCATTATTTTCTCTACCATTTATCTCTGAATAAAACATCACTCTCTATTAAACTTTTAGACACTCCAATGTTCCGCCCCTACGACTATGAATCCTGGCCCTTTCACCTGCCAGCATATGTAAGAAAACGCAGCCGGTGATCACGCACAGAGCGGCAGCTGACACAGTCCTAGGACTGACATAGGCACATGCCACCCGCAGCAGACTAATTCTGCCGACACGTACTATAAGCCTATTTGTGGTACTGGTCTGTTTAATTTTCATCCAGGCTATATAGACTGACAGGACAAATTTTGTATTTTTTTGAAAACTAAATCAGGCTTTTATTGTTTTCTGATTTATTTTTTGTGGTAAGAGTCGTCTTTTCGGTTTGGACCTACGTCCTTATTGGAAGAAACATTAGTCCAAAGTGGGATTAGGATTAACAGAGCTGGCATAAACAACACAAGGTACGTAGATAATACCGTCTTAATAGAAATCAATGCACAAGACCTGCAAACTTAATAAATCGTTGAATAAAAAGTTGGACAATGGAATACGAAACATAAAAAATAGATGTATTTGAGATGTATACATATATAGTGTATATATAGATGGATGCTGAAATTTCCATGGATACAAAAAGTTGCCAACGATGAGGCACTTCAAAGCACGATCAAACAAAGGTTAATAAAATACCTGGGTCATATTCTAAGAGGTAAGATTACTCTAAATAATATTAGAAGGTAAAGGACAAGAAATCAGTAGGAAGACACGAGAATCCATGGTTGAAGACGAGATTCGCAGAAATCTTTGAGCAGTCATTTTTAAAACTACAATTGCCACTTTCATCGGCAACCTTCGAAAGGAAACGGCGTACTAAGAAGAAGAGACAATATTTATCATATGACCAGTTTTTTCAGATATATATATATATATATATATATATATATATATATATATATATATATATATATATAGCATTGAAACATTGGATCCTTCAGAAAATCGACAGAAGAGCAAAGATACGTTCGATATGTTCTACAGGAGACATATGCTGAAAATTTCTGGCACAACAAAACTTACTTACAAAGTCTAGTGTACAAGATCAAGTGTCTTTAACAATAAGTACTTACGGTTTGTAGATCAAAAACCAATATCTGTGGTGGACAAATTGTTGTTTCTAATAATTTTCCGGTGTCCAAAACCCAGAGTCTTCCGCATTCATCAACCTAATAAGATATATGAATAATCTATAGTATAACAAACTGGTATATATTATAATTTGCTTAATATGCTACAGATGTAATACTTACCTTAACTCGATACACGGAAATAATTCTCTCCCTATTACACAATTCTGGATTTTTATGCCAATTCCAATTAGGATACGGTTTAATTACTGGATTTCCATTAAACTTTTTTGCAGAAAGAGTACCTAGTGTCGCTGGGACTCCATGCTGAAATCTTGGAACTGTTATAAATATTTTGTTTCCTTCCCATTCTCCTAAAAATAAAAAAAAGCAATGCTTCTAATTAAAATATATCATATAAGGTAAAACAATAGTAGTAGCGACTATAAAACAAGCATTATAATATAAAAAACTAACAGAAGAAAAGGTCAGAAACAAGTTAAAACGAGAAATAACAAAAATATTAGAAAGACAACTGTAAATAAAGATACTGACCAAGAATGGACACAAATAGAGAAGGTAATAACGGAATGGAGAGCAAAGACAGTAGGAAAAAATAAACAAAGCAAACAGTAAAGATTGGTTTGATACAGAAAATAAAAGGCAATTAGAAGCTAGAAGAAAAGTTAAAATGCAAATAAATATACTGAATACAACAGAAATGGGGAAAAGTTATGAAGCAACAAAGAGGAAAGGAAAACAGACCTGCAGAAAAAGAAACGAGAATACTGGGAAGTGAAGTTACAAGATATGGAAAACCATATGATAAACAAAGAGATTAAAAAGTTCATACTTATTTCATATCATGCTTCTACGAAAGTAAAGAAAGCACGCTTATAGGCGACTTACCAAGAAAACTAGAGTGGTGGACAGAATATTTTGAGGAACTGCTAAACCTAGAGGAAAATTCCAATAAAATACAATCGTAAACCGGACCAAAGCAAAACAACAATGAGGCCGAAATAAAGAAAGCATCAGATCATAAGATAAAGGAAATAATAAAGCAGCTGAAGAATAACTAGAATCCATGAGAAAACGGTATCACAGAAAAATATTTATAAGGAAGGTGAACCGCTATTACTCCAACGACTAATCAACCTAATAAAATGGATTTGGAAAAATAAGAAGTTACAACAAAGCTGGAAAAATGCATCCATATGCCCGATTCACAAAAAAAGAGATAAAGGGAGATCAATAAAATTATAGAGGACTTTCTCTATTAGATGTAGCATATAAGATATTGGCTTTATAAAAAAACAACTGGAAGTTTTGAACAGAGTTTGAATCTAAAATAATAGGTGAATATGAGGGAGGGTTTATAAGAAGCAGATCTGCAATAATCAGATTTTTACAATAAAACAAATATTGTATAACAGCTACAGCTAACAGATATTTGAACAGAGTTTAAATCTAAAATAATAGGTGAATATGAGGTAGTGTTTATAAGAAGCAGATCTGCAATAATCAGATTTTTACGATAAAACAAATATTGTATAACAGCTACAAACAAAATCTAGGTTAGTGCGTTTTGTTTATGGATTTTAAGCAGGCATACGACTTAATCGATTAAAAAATATATACGAAGCAATAGATCTGTTAAAAATACCTACCAAACTTATTGAAGTTACCTACAACGTTAATGGAAATGAAGTTAAAAGAAACGTCAAATGAAGTGATCCTAAAAGGAAGTATATTCGAGTCTTTTACGGTAAGAGAAGGATTAAGACGAGGAGATCCACTGTCACAACTTTATTTAACCTTGCCCTAGAAGCTATCATACGAAAAAGAGGTGTAGAAAGATGATATAATATACTACAAGAGACAAAAAGTTATCGCTTTTGTAGACGATATAGCATTAATTGCGAGATCAAAATCAGAAGTAATAGAAATATCTAAAAAATTAAATTTTATCGAAACTCAGAGTGACGATTGAGCCGAAGAAAATGCTGAAATAAAAACAGAATTACTAAAGGAAGTCCTTCTTCTTAGGGTGTCTCTCCGTTCCAAATGTTGGCGATCATTCTGGCTATGATGACTTTGTTAGTTACTATACGGAATAGCTGTGTTGAGGTCCTTTTATATCATGCTCTCAGGTTAGCAAGCCAGAATATTCTTCTTCGTTCTGAGGCCCTTTTTCTTTTAAGTTTACCTTGCTAAATGCACTAAAGTAGCTCATATCTGCCTTGATTTCTTATTATATATCCCAATTCCGGCCCTTCACGATGTTGACCAAATCTGCGGTTGTGTTCATCCTCCATAGTAGTTATTCATTGGTGACTTTATCTGTCCATAGTATCTTCAGGATCCTTTTGTATAAACATAGCTCAATAGCTCAAAGTTTTGATAGAGTTTCCGCCTTCAATGTCCACGTTTCTAATCCGTACAGAAGTACTGAGTACGCGTAACAGTTAACGAGCCTTATTTTTGTTTCTAAAGTGAGGTCATGGCTCTTTAACACAGACCTAATGGTCAAGAATGCACTTTTTGTCTTTCCGATGCGACATTTAATCTATTGAGTATTGTCCTACGACTCATTTATTATAGTTCCCAAGTAGTTGTACTGTGAGACACGTTCAATTCTCATTTGGTTCACTTACAGATTTGCTCCAGTTATGTTTTCCTTGCTGATGATTATTAGCTTGGTTTTGCTGCTGTTTATAACCAGTACATTATGTTCTACTAGTTTCCGTTATTTTGTTTATTAAGTTTTGCAGCCATTCTATGTTATTGGAAAACACTATTGTATCATCTGAATATCGCAGGTTATTGAGCTTGACTCCGTTTATTAAGATTCCTTCATCAATACCTTTTAGAGCTTCTTCAAAAATATGCTCCGAGTACAGATTGAATATCAGTGGTGAAATTAGCAACCCTGTTTCACTCCCTTAAGATTTTGACCGGATCTGTATATTCTCCAGTTATTGGAAGCACCGCTGATTGATTCCAATACAAGTTAGTTATGATTTTTAGGTATCTTCCGTCAATCTATGTCCTCTTCAGCACTTCCATTATCTGTTCATGCCTGACTCTATTGTAAGCCTTTTTGTAGCCAATCTAGCATGTAAAAACATCACAGCTGACATCTCTATATTTCTGAAACAATACCTGCACGCTAAATAAAGCTTTTCTTGTACCAACAGCGTTCACAGATCCAAACTTATTCGGCACAATTTGTTCTTCGCATTTCCAGTAAATTCTTTTGTGAATGACTTTTCAAAACATCTTCAGAAAATGGCTCATTAGGCTTATGGTCCTATAGTCTTCAAAAACTTTTGCTCCTGGTATTTTGGGAAATGGTACAAACACCGATTTGAGCCACTCTACTGGTATTTTTCCTACCTTACATATTTCCACGACGACACGACAAGGTGGGATCCTGAGCGGCTATTTAAGGCGAGCGACTGGCGGAATTAGAGGAGTCTTGAAGGCTAATGCTCTAGGCTTCCTGGCTCGCTGGTGTATTGAATCTGCGAGCCGAAACAGAGAGAGAGACTTCCGTACTGAGGATTATACTCTGTCCTCAATCAAGCAGAACCCGTGGGTATCGTGCATTGAACGTTACCGTATAGCGTGGATCTGCACAACCGAACATTTCGATTGCGAGTGCGGTTGGAGCTTCCGCTGGATTGAAGTGGAAGCGAGCACAAGTCTGCGTGCGATTGAATTCGCGTATTCCATTTTCTTTGTTAGTAATAATAATTTTTTGTTTACAGGCGTCTGCCGGGAAATTCACTCTCGCGGGATCCAGACAGGGACATAGAATACTTTTTATTTTTTTATTTTTGTATATACGTTGAAACTAATAGATTTATTTTTATTTCAACCTGTGTTTTACTGAGTCTGTCGCTTCGAAAGAGCTATTTGTTACAAATGTCATTAAGTCCCGGTGCCTTTCCATTCTTCATTTGTTTGACGGCTACCGTTATTTCTTCTGGTAGGGTTTCGGGACCTGAATTTTCTTCAATGCTGGGTTCTTGTATTGTTCTAAGGTCATGGAGAAGTTTCTCCAAGTATTCTTCCCATACTTTTTTGTTATCTTCTTTGGTTATAGCAAGAAAGCCTTTATCATCTATTATTTTTTCACTGTTTCGTTTTCAGAACTTTCCAGCTGTTTCCTTCACCTTTCGATAGACATTGAAGTTATCATATCGACTCTGATATACTACTCTATTTTTTGACATTGTTCTGTTTTTTGTTTCTTTTTGGCTTAGTTTATCCTTTTTCTGACGATATGTATTGTCTTATATTCTTGGAGATTTTCTTTGTTTTTTTTCTGTGATGCATTTTGTATTGAGGTTTTCACTCACCTTCAGTCGAACATTGGGATCTTTCAGTTTTATAACATCATACTTCTTCATCGACTTACTTGTAACCTTCTTTATTCTGACTTTGAAATTACCTACAACTGGTACATGATCAGAATTTATGTCTGCCCCCGGGTATGTTTTGATAGATATACAGCTGTTCCTATACCTCTTATTAGTCTAAATAGTCCGACTGCAGATGATGATTTTCTGACCCCAAACTTTAGCAGTTATAGCAAATATAACAAAATTAATTAAATTTAAATTCAAAAGAATACAAAAAGATTACAAGAATTCTGCAGTATAAAAATGAAACCAACCCTCACTTGGTTGTAAGTTAAGTGTCTGTCTCGCACTGTTTTTAGTTTAATTAACTGTGCTCACTAAATATTGAATGGTCGTAACTATTATTTGTGAAAAGTTCTTAATAACTAATTGAAAGTTCTTAGAAAAGAATTAAATGTTCTTTTAATTGGATTGATAAATTGGTAGTAAATTTTCTTAACTACAAGTGAAGAAATGGTTGACTCAGATTCGTCCAGGATTGGGTAATATTATTACAATATTATTCGCCCAGATAATTGAAGGTAATATGATTACGATAACTTACAATAAATCTCGATGACTGCTGCACCATTTCACTGATTCTACTATACTTTACTAGTATCAAGCACTGAAGTTAATCAAAATGAATTTACTTTAGAACAATATTTAATCTAATATGGTACTAGATTAAGATATTTCAAAGATTTAAGTGTATACACACTTAAAGAAAAAATTCAGAGAGAACGGTAAGATAAGCAAGCGTCTTTACTCGAAGACTGTCCTGCCCAGAGTGATTTTCTTCCTCTCAAAAGTTATCCAGCTTCCAAAAAAAGTGGGATATCCATCACTTAAAAATGACAATTTGCCTAAAAGAAAGCCAGGCGTTTTCCATTTTTAGAAGATACCCGAACATAGAAAGGTTCTAGTTAAGTAACGGGTCTCTTGTAGTTGGGAACCGTGAGAAAAGATACAACCTTTTGAATTAGGTTCTTTTAGAAAGATACTATAAAGAGCTTTTACGTCTGTGTGTACCAAAGTTATTAAAAAGGACCCGCCTGGAACCGAAAAAAAGCTCATCCATAAAATATTGTACTTCGGCCTCTTTTGATGAGTACGACCTATCCCTACTTTAAGAACTCTGTGATAGTCGGTATGTACCAATAAAATTTGCTAAGGATGAGAGAGCCCACCAGCATATTTATTTTCGGATACGGCCATGAGCGTATCAGCAACAGGGGTAAAGGGATTAAAAATTATTTACTGTTTTAATTATAAAAAAAAATGTTACAGACTTTACAAAACGATTGTACAACTTTCGGTTATGTATGGAAGCGAAACTTGGGAGTTAAGTCAGAAAAATACAAAAACATTGGAACAATGGAAAAGAAAGATATTACGCAAGATATATGGAGGAGCAAAGAACAATGACGACGTATGGAAAAAAATAACAAATAAGAAAGTAATGGAGTTCTACAATCAGCCAAGCATATTACAAAAAATAAAAGCCCAAAGAGCACGTTGGATGGGACATAGGATGCTCACAAACAGACATGCAAAAAAAAAGAAAAATATCGGACTAGAAGAATCGACAAGAGCATTATGAAACAAAATCTCGTTACACTTTTCTGGTGTGTTCTGGTGGTGAGTTCAGACACTATTTAATGTCAAGATTTATTTATCTAGCCCATCTGTTCCACTTTTCAAGGGATTTTTAAACGAACGTCCTTCAAAAGTTGTACTATAAGCAAATAAACGTAGAATTACTTAAGTTTGTACTCACTTGCATAATAAACGTCAACATCGATGGGAGCTGGCTTTCCAGGCAAAAAATTTCCCAATAGAATATCTTTGTCTCTCTCATATGATGATGAATAATCAAATTCTAGTTGGGTCCATTCAAAAATAGTGGAAAAATCACGTTTTTGTGTAGAACAAACTACGTTACACAAGAAGGCAATTATAACTATCCCTAAAAAATAAAGTTAATACACAATTTTTCTACTAAAGTTGACTAATTTCAGAAAAAATATCGTGTTGGTAAATTTTTGTGTAACCTGGTATAAATTCTTAAGGCGAGACTGCTGACCTCTGTAGTTCAGAATTATGTTTTCTGAAGGTTAACAATTTTACCTGCATAGTTGGTATATAATTATATCCGGTGAGAGTTCGGCCCTGACAAAAGTTGTAAACAAGCCTTTTGTCTCGGCTCTTGATATTTTTGTGTTAAACTGTGAATATTAAACGTTATAAATTACAGTTAAAGTTTACCAACATTATTTAAAACTGTAAGTTTAAATATTTTTTATTAGTTAAACTTAAAAACGCATTCTAAATTGGATTTACTAGTTTTTTGGATGGTTTATCAATCGCACATAATTATAATTTTATCAATAATAAACAACAACCAGTGTTTGGTTTTGCTGGGGCAGAGAGATACAATATTTGTGAAAAGATCAAGCAATTATTTTTAGTGCTATAAATAACGCCCGTCTTCAGGATTATTTAATCCCGATAGGCACTTTAATTAATTCAAAAAATATTTTATTATCTTCTCGACTATCTAATAATAGAATATGTATGTATATAAATAGTAAATTCAGCGTAGATGAATTTATGGAGAAATATGATTCTATTAAAGTGCAAGGAGAAATCTTACGAGCTAGAATATAACGCCTGCTGAAAGGCTAGTGTTATCCAACGTCAGTCCAACAATTCACCATGATGTACTTATCCGAGAATTAAAAGAAATGGGCTTAAACCTTAATAAAATATTAAGCTTAGAAGACAGATATTTGTCAGTACACTAATATCACTATCCCAGATTCTATTGAAATAAATTATGAAAACACCTCTTACAGAATTTTCATATCTCAAGATAATCTGACTTGTTATACGTGTAAGCAATTAGGGCATATTTCAAACAATTGTTCAAACATCAACAGTATACCATCAACCACTCAGGCCCAAAATTCAACTATACCGAATCCTACTTCTACGCCAAATTCGCAGTCTTCTATCTATATTGATAGCCAATTACATCAAGTTGCGGTAGGTGATCCAAATATTACACCTACTCCGAAACCATCTTTAATCCTTTTATTCCAGAAATTTTACAATCGCCTAGTGAAATGAAAATAACTACAATTGCCGATGAAAACATTTCCACTAAAACTTTAACTGTAAAACCACAGGAAGAAAAGGGCCCACAAGCTTAACTGGAAACCACAAAAGATTCACCCTGTTCCGTGAAAAGAAGCATTGACGAAACATTATCTTCCCCGATCAAAAATCTAAATACAAATACCCAATTATTTACTCCCCCGCCCATATCCCACAAAATCAAAACCCAGAAATCAAAAAAATCCAAACGCACAGCACCAACCTCTGATTCTCTTAAATAATTCATGAATGAAAATTCCACATCACTTTTATTAAACTATGATCAACTCATTATGCTAATTGAAAATATCCAAGGCAGTCAATCACCTATAGAAATTGTCAATGGAATATACATCCGATTTTCTTGGTCTAATAAATCTGTTAACCATATCTTATCTATACATATCCGACCAAACTACGAAACATCGTTTCACCCGTCTTAAAAATAACTTGCAACACTACCTCGGTAACGATATTACAGATAGTGAATTATCCTCTCTCAATGCATAATTTCTAACTCTATACTAGAGTGGAATATTGATGGATTATTCCATCGCCTAGCTATGTTACAAATCATTCAATCAGAATACTTTCTAGAAATAATACGCCTACAAGAAACTAACCTTACTCTTTCCAATATATACTTACCAAAATAATTCAACTGTTTTCGAAAAGATAGAACGAACACCAATCGCGCTAGTGGAGAAGTGGCTTGGTTAAAAATTCAATAGACCATGAAGCCTTTCCACTCATAACAGATCTCGAAGCCATTGCGGTAAAGATTTCAGAACTACATAGAAAATTCTACATTTGTAATATTTAGTTGCCTCTTAACATACAAGTTAGTTACGAAGACCTCCGCAAACTTCTTGATCAGATACCCACATCACTTCCATAGTTATTACGAAACTCAACCATGCGCAGAAACATCAAGAATTTATTCCAAAGTGGAAAACTAACAACGCAGATTGGGATTAATTTTCTCAATATATTGATAGTCACAT
Source organism: Diabrotica undecimpunctata (assembly GCF_040954645.1). Taxonomy (NCBI): domain Eukaryota; kingdom Metazoa; phylum Arthropoda; class Insecta; order Coleoptera; family Chrysomelidae; genus Diabrotica; species Diabrotica undecimpunctata. The sequence goes on from NC_092809.1 coordinate 98,244,054, forward strand.
ATCTAGGGCCCAAATAACCAATGATATTGAAGAGACCATTAAATCACTTAATGACATAATTTTAAAAGGTGCTATATTGTATATTGGTAAAACGAAACAAATACAGGGACGTACACCAGTACCGTGGTAGTCTAAAGAATGCGAAGAGATTATAAAAAATAGTAAATCAGCTTTTAATAAATAAGAAGCACAAGACACTGCATGACAGAATTAATTTTAAAAAATTAAAGGCAAATCTCAGCTTACTATAAAGCAAGCAAAAAGGAATTCATGGCAGAAGTTTGTATCGGAAATAAATAACACAATTAGCTCCAAGGAAGTCTGGATAACAAATTAGAAAAATTTGTGGTACTCCGCAGAGGACTTTTATTAAACACTTAAAAGTACAAAATAAAATAGTATCCAAAGATGAAGATATTGCAAACGTTTTAGCGGATTTTTACTTAAGCCTCTCAGATGACAAAAATACACGTGCAGATTCTATAAATTCATCATCTGATACCTATACTCTTACTAATATTGAAAATCCTAACGTAGCAATTGATAGTCTCATTACATTTCAAGAACTTAATTCAGCACTTTCAAGCCTTAAAGATTTTTGTCCTGGACCCGATGATTTCCCAACCATATTTCTAAAACATCTTCCGGACTCAGCCAAATATCATTTACTTGACATATTTAATTTCATATGGACGCAGCAGCATTTTTCTTCAATATGAACTAATTCCTACGTCCTACCTCTTTTAAAAGACAAAAAATCACGATATAGTGTGGAATCGTACAAGCCAATCTCAATTACTTCTTCCATGTGCAAACTTATAGAAAAAATAGTTAACAGTAGATTAATGTGGACATTGGAACAAAATCGATTACTGATTACTGAACAAAATGGATTTAGGCAGAATCGATCTACGATTATGGAACTCGAAAGCAATATTATTGAATCGTTTGCAACTAAAATGTACCGCGATATTTTTTGACTTAAAAATATAATATTACCAGGAAACACAGGATTCTAAAAACGTTGTATGAGTGGAATATCCGGGGACACTGTTTATTGTTCATCAACAATTTTTTAACCAATCGGACTTTTCGGGTAAGAGTTTACAATTCGGGCTCGAAAACTCACTGCTTAACAAATGGAGTACCACAAGGGTCTGTTCTTAGCCCAACACTCTTCCTAATAGCGATTAATGATATTTTGAAAAACATAGAAAAACCTTTAAAAGCACGGATTTATGCTGACGATTTAGTGGTATTTACAAAAGGAAAAAATATAGATAGTATGACAAAATAATAACAAAGCATTATCAATAAACTGGAAACATGGTCTCTGAATACTGGTTTTAAATTTTCTACTACAAAAACAAGAGTCGTGGTTTTTGCAAAAACAGCAAATGCAAGTACTGCGTCAAATCTTACATTATACGGGAAACCAATAACAGTAGATCCTCATAATAAATTTTTAGGAATACATTTAGCCATCAACTGACACAGCGAGAACATATAAAGCAATTACAATTAACTTGCCATAAGAGAATAAATATTTTAAAAACATTACCAACGAGGAAATGGGGTTACGACCAAAATACAATATTATCAGTATCCAAATCGTTAATCAGGTGTAAACTCGATTATGAATGCATCGCTTATTATAATAATGGTCTAAGAATCGCACTACCAGCATTTAGGAGTACACCTATTGAGGGCATATACGCTGAACTTGGTGAGCCATCCCTTTACCACAGGCGAATGCAACTGACATTAATACATTAATCCTCGGTATACTGTTATAATGAAAAACTAAGAAAACCATACTATGAAAAAATTAGAACATATTGTAAGAAATTAAACTTTGATTTTCCTACATTTGACATATTGGATCCAAACCTTACCGATCCTCATATCCCTTGGTCAATCAATATTTCCCAGTGTAATGTATATTTGAACAAATATAATAAGTCGGAAATATGTCCCTCAAAAATAAAAACTATTTTGTCAAATATACTTCAAACTTATGAAAATTTCTCCAAAATATTTACAGATGCTTCAAAATCTAGCAATGGGGTTGGTGTCGCTTTTGTGATCAATTCAAGTAAATATATATTTTAACTATCTCCCCACTGTAGCATATACACAGCCGAATTATTCGCTCTTTATCGAGCAATTAAGTTTATTAATGATACCAATATCGTCAAAGAGATGATTCTTTCTAATTCTCTGAGTTCGATTACTTCAATTCAACGAGTATATCCTAAACAACCAATTAAAAAAATGATCCAATCGGAACTTCACACATGTCAAGAAAAAAGAAGAACAGATGACTTCATATGGATTCCTTCTTATGTGGGCATCCTCGGAAATAAAGAAGCAGACTTAAGTGCGCGTAGTGCAGTGTCTAGTGTGGACTCAGAAATAATATTAAAGTGCGGTCCAGAAGACTTAAAGCTTTCTATAAAGGCAAAAATCTTAGAAGTCTGGCATAACGAAATGGCAAATATCATCGTCTAAACTACGACAAATTAAAAACACAGTTAAAGAAAGTAAACCTTTTTACAAAATTGCCATGAACAAAGTGTAGTTGACCGATTACGATTAGGCTATACTAGACTCACACACTCTTATCTTTTTTCAAAATGTAACCCACCAATATGCGAGCGCTGCAATTCAACCTTAACAGTAAAACATATCTTTGAATGTGACAAATTTAAACATCAGCAAGCTCTTTATAATATAGATTCAAATTTATCAGTTGTGTTAGGTCAAAATAGTTATTCAAAAAATTTAATAGATTATTTGAAAGCTATCGATGTGTTCCATAGATTTACCTTTTTTTATATAAAATTGCTTACTTTTTTTTAGTACTATTTTGTAAAAAAATCTTTTTTGTAACCATGTAATATACTTATTCTTGTAAAATTGTACAGATCCGTCGCTAATAACCATTACGTGGATGCGACTTTGTCTTTAAATAAAAAAAAATATATCCGGTGTTTTGTTATAAATGGTCTTTTATTTTAAATTTTAACTTGGGATCAGCTTAGTTTAATTTAGTTCTTCTTTAGTTCTAGTAAAAAAATAGATTTTGTTTTGTTGCTATAAATTTTTGGTTTTTGATTTTTATTTGTTTGTATGTATTTTCTTTTAGCTTTATGGTACTTCTTCTTCGTCTTCTTTATCAGCAATTCTGATTGTTTATTGGCGGATTAATACCTCTATGGAACCTTGTCACTGCTATTTTGACGACACGGGTCTCTCCCATTCTGCTCATGTGGTTATCCCATTTTTTTTTATTACGTGTCATTCATTTATACACTGTACGTTACATTTTGTTTTAACGTGTTAATTTTTCTTTCGATCTCTCATTGTATTTCCTCTAATTCTTGTCAGTACTCTCATCTCTGCCGTTTCCAATAGCCTTTGCGTTGTGGCTGTGTCTTGTTTCTTTGGCATATGTCTTACACTTACACTGGCACATTATTGGTCTTACACTGGCTTTATAAATTCTTGACTTTATCTTAGTGTTAATGTGTCTGTTTCGTCATATAATGTTATTAAGGCATCTTATCTGGCAAATCTGGCTTCGCCAATTTGGATTTCGTCTTCTACCGTACCTCGAAGCTTTCCATGGATATTCACTGACATCGCAGAGGAACAGACTTCTCGGCACATGTTGTACCAGTCGCATAGAGCTTCTCTTCCTCTCTTTGTTAATTTCATTACAGTGTCAAAATCGAGTTCCAAAATGAACATGAACATCAATTCCAAAATTTCACATAAAGTTAACTTGAAGTTACTTTTTCCATTTAATTCGGTGAAATGAAAAAAACGGTTGCCATGCCTAACTGATCTTTGTTGTCGGGCATCCTCTCTTTGGGTAGCGGAGAACTGGTCTATATTCACCATCCCGATCTCGTTTTCGCTCTTCTTCCATTTCTGCCCCACATTAGTGGCACGGCCCAGCGTCTTCAACATTTTGTAACCAAACGTTCACTCGTAGAAATGCTACTGCCTCTGCTTCGCTCGAAATGACAGTTCTATAAAACTCTTTTGGTAACATTTTGTTTGCAACTAAATCAATTTTAATTTTGAGGCTCATTTTATACCAAAATAGGTCATTAAAAGTTTTGATATTAGCACAACGTAACTGACCAGTAATGAGTTTGTCATAATTTCCCTAATTTGTTTTTGCAATCCTAATTGACCAATAATGAGTTTGTAATAGTTTCTCTAATTTGTTTTTGTACCTATTTGAAGAATACGTAGACCGCATTCCGAATCAGCTAAACTACCGTAGATCGCATATTGGACGGTAGACCGCATACCGAACCGGCACCGTTTATTTCCATTACTTGTTCAATACTGATGCCATCAATTGCTTTATTTTTACGCTAATGAATTTTCTTTTTGTTTTATTCTTATTTCCTTACAAAAATAACCACCTTTTAGTTGCTATTTACCCAAATAAATATGGTAGTCAAGGATGCATAATGAACTGGTTCCCGCTCGCAGGTAATAAGCACTCTACGGATAAAAGGGTTTGCGTGAATGGGCTCCCGATGATATTCTCTGAAATTTGGGTAGGTAGGCAATATATTTTATTGGGATGGCCAGTTAGAAACTGAATTTTCCCATCATTCTTTAAATTCGTATACCCCTTCACCGCAAACTTATTTCAAATTAAAATCCACAAGGATCCCTAAGTTCCTGTATCTGGCTGTATACCATGTATCACAAAAAAAATTATTTAAAAATTGGGTTATAAAAGGTATATATTAAAACACCCTATCGGGCTAGATCACAAAACGATTTCGGAATTAATATTCCATCATCAGTTCTATCTGGATGTACATATTTTGAGCCACTAAACACTTGGGTAAAAACCCTTTAAATATTGTTAGATAATTTAAATGTTAAATTTAATTGAAAATTTTTTACTTCACAAATCTTTCATAAATTTTTCTAAATTGTTTATCGGCCGAGATATAGCAACAAAAAGGAAAAAAAAATTTAAATTTTTTTCACAAACTGTTTAATAAAATATTTAGCCCACATTTTGAAGTGTCCGCGTAGTAAAATTATCATTTCTAATAATATTACGAAGCGATTAAAGCAAAAAATATATAAACATATACGATTTACCCAATCCAAAATAGATACTGCATTCTGTGCAATTATTTTTTGTTCATGAATTTGTGACGTAAGGATATTAAAGGATTAAGATATTTACTCTAAATGTTCATGCTTTAAGGTTATGTTATTGTATGATTAAAACTTTAATTATTTTTTTACTTTATTTCAAGGTATATTGTTGTTGTTGTTGTTTTTATTGGAGTTGTTTCAAAATTAATCAATAAATCATTGAATTTATTTACGAAGTAATATTTAAATTATTTAAAATATTTAAATTAAATGTTTTAATCTTTTTTAAGTGCTAGTGATTTTATCCCCTAAAAGAAGAAATATATTCGTTTTCTCGTAGTTTAAATAGTTAATAGTAGTTGTTTTGTCATTACTCAAAAATTCAGTAATACTAAATATCTTCAACACATGTTACTAGACATTATATGCTCAGATCTAAAAAATAAACTCAAAAATTATTACAAAAACATGTTTTTAAACAATCATTATGACAATTTAACCCTTCAAAACCTACCGTCTAAATATCCATACGCAAAACATACCATTTTGACACATACGTGTCAAATATCAATTAAACAACGTGTGGTGTTTATATTTTACCGGTTAATTGGTGTATTTAGTTAAAAATTTGGCTTCTAAATCAAATCAAACTGACGACGTGACAACTAAATTCCGTCAAAAGTGGGAGAGGAGGTAAGTCTTTATACAAAAATATTGCTAAGTTGTTATGTTTTTAGTCAGATTCTTTGTTTATTTTTTCATTTAGAGGTTATATTACACTACTGTTTATATTTAGTGGTATACAGAATCACTTTGTGTTACCGAGGGTATTCAAAAATTAAGCGTATGAAAATTCATACGTTAGGATTTTATGACCATTAGTTTAGTTAGGCATTGTAATTTTATATTTGTTTTTTTTTTAGGAGACCACTCACTACCGAAGAGCTAATAGCGTGTCTGGAAGAGTCCGACAGTGACGATGAACTTGCCGGTGCACAATTAATAGACATTACATTGTTTCTCCCTGAAAACGACGGAGACACGGATACCGATGAAGTTCCAGAGGAAGAAAATTTGGTGAATACTAATAGCGTAAATTTATTGGGCCCTTGTCTACTAGCAGAGTGCTCTCAGGTGGAAATAATTACACACGACCGTGAAAGGATGGAATTGAATTTGGAACCCTCTACTTCAAAAATGAGAAGAGGATTAGCATACCTAAGCCTAAAAAATTGAAAGTCGAAAAAACAAGACGTTCGTGGAAACCCTTGCATTTTGTAGAAGAGTTGCCAGAGGATTCTAATTTAAAAACAAAAAATCAAATTCAAAATCGACCTTAAACCATAAATGATATGATCGAGTCAGGAGGTCGCCCAATTGATTTTTTAAGCTTTTCTGGCCATTGGAATTTGTTCAACAAATTTGCGAAGAGTCCCAAAAATATGCGAAGTACAAAAATGGAAACGAATCTTTTACAATTGCTCCTGAAGAGTTCTATAAATTTTTGGCTATTTTGTTGCTTTCTGGATATGTGTAACTTCCAAATCGAAAAATGTATTGGGAGAAATCGGCTGACACCTACAACCCGGCTGTGTCACATGCTATGTCCCGTGATAGGTTTCTGGTTATTTTTAAATACCTTCATTTTAGTGATAACAACGAAACTGATCCACAGGATAAATGCAGAAAAGTAAGACCCCTTTTGAAGCATATGTCATCAAAGTTTCAATTGTATGCAAACCCGTTACCTACTGTATGGTCTCTGGATGAGGCGATGGAACCCTATTACGGTCGTCATCATTTCAAACAATTCATTAGGGGAAAGCCCATTCGATTTGGGTTTAAGTTTTGGTGTTTAAATACTCCTAATGGATACTGCGTTAAGTTTGAACTATATGAGGGGAAAAGCCAAAGAGATACTAATATATCTTTAGGCAGTTCTGTTACAAAAAGGATGGCTTTAGGATATGTTCCTGAAGGAAGTGAAATTTTCCTAGATAAGTATTTCAATTCCTTGCTATTACTTGAAGAAATGAATGATCTTCGTACTCCTACACCTCAAAGAACCTCAAATGTCCTTGATGAAGTTCGATATGACAGACTGAATCATTGGCCGATCAAAAATCAAACACAGAGACGTTGTGCAAGGTGCCATAAATGCGTGCCTTTTATTTGCAGCAAATGTAATGTTGGACTTCACATTAACTGTTTTAAATTGTACCACTTGAGATAAATTTATTTGTTTATAATTTTAAGTTTTCTTTGTAAACGTTCATTAGTTCATTAGTTTCGTTTCTATTATTGTATAATTTCTAATAAAAACATGGTGTTGTGAAAGCCTAGCGTATGAATATTTAGACAGCTATTTACGACCACCTAGGTATATTTGAAACAAAAATGCCTGAAGTATATTGTATCTTAATCCATTTTATTGCCAAATTGAAAAGGAAAACATTTTTGAATAAGTTTTAAGGGAGTCAGGTTTTGGGGGGTTAATAGAAAAGTTTCATAATATAACAGAATGTTATATTACAATTTAACCTATAAGAAAACGAATATCTTTAGTATTTAACAGGATAAAATCACTGGCAACGAAAACAAAAATAAAACAATAATTTAAATATTTTTTAACTTCGTAGATAAATTCAATGATTTATTTTATTTTTAAATAACTCACATACTACTATTGTCCTTTTAAAAGGCAATCGATCTATTTCCCTTAAATTGATAACTTCAACTTACCGTTGATAGATGGCGCCTGTGGGGTTTACTGTCAAACATATCGATCAAGATATTGCATCAGTTGCTCGCTTTAAGAGTTTGTTTATGTACCGGCATAGCATTGTTTCGTTTTGTTTTTTAATTATACATGGATGTTGCTAATTGGAGGTAAGTTTTTTTTAATTACAAATCAAATTTGGGCGTTTTACATGATTTGCTAGTCATGTAAGCTTTACTTACGTGTAATTATAGTGCAAATATTGCTTTGAGTTTTTTGATAGTTTCTTGTGTATGGCCATTTTTGTTTTGATCTTTTAAAAGGACAGTAGTAAAAAGCACTACAAAATGGAGACTTTTTAGGAAACCGTTAAAATTGGATGAGTTAATTGCAGATCTTGAGACAGATGAGATTCCAACACCTCCTGATGGTGTAATTATTTTTCCTCCAGACAATGCAAATGATAATATTGAGAAATAAACAGATTACGATTCAAGAGAAGAGGATGTCATAATGATAGACCATGTACCAGAAAGCTAGCTGAGAAATGACGTGGAGGTTATTATCGATAATCAAGATCAGAGTGCAGAAGAGTCGAATTCCGACGACGACGACGTCCTCTTGCCACACTACTCAAAGAAGAAATAAAACCTTCGATTACTCTCGAAAAACTAGAATCTGCACAATGGCTTATAGGTGATCTGTACCAGCATCCTAAAGATGTTTACTGGAGACCAGAAATCGGACCTAAACAAAATCGCACGCCATTATAGCTCTTCGGGCTCTTTTTTGACGACAACCCATTCAATATGATAACAACATATACAAATATATACGCGACACAAAAAAACTTGACTAGTGATGTTACAGATAATGAAATTGGATGTTTTGTGCGTGTGCTTATTGTGAGTGGCTACGTGATGTTACCAACAAGATATGTGTTCGCTGGAGCTCTATCAAGAGATAGATTTTCCCATATAATGAAAATTCTTCATGCGTGTAATAATAATAGTTTGGACAAAACAGACAAGTTTGCTTAGATACGACCATTATATGATGCATTGAATAAAAATTTTTTCGAACAAGAACATAGTCTAGATGAAGCTATGGTACCATATTTCGGAAGGCACCCTACGAAACAATTTATACAAAACAAACCTATTTGTTGGGGTTACAAGCGTTGGATGGGTACTCTCCGTCTAGGTTATATTGTATGGTTTACACCGTATCAAGGCAACTCAGTGCAAATACCAGCCTCATACAAAAACTTGGGTCTTGGTTCGTCGGTTGTTTTGTCTTATGCAGATGTGCTTCAATCACGCTGGCCAAAAACGAGATTCCACCTTATTTTTTCTCATCCATGCATCTACTAGATGAGTTAAAAACTAGAGGTCTTTTCGGTACAGGTACAACAGGGGACAATAGAACACTAAAGTGCCCCCTATTCGTTCTAACAGCTCTGAAAAAAAAAAGGAAAGGGAAACTTACTATTACAGATTAGATAAAAACACAGGAATTGTGGTTTGTTGCTAGCATGACAATAGTGTTGTTACAATTGCATCTTACTTTTTTTCAGTAAAACCACATCACCTAGTCAAACGGTTTTCCCATAAGGAGAAGAAACACATTTTTGCTTCTCAACCAAATATGATAAAGCAATACAATTTTTTTGGGGTGGCGTAGACCACTGTGACCAAAACATTAGTCTTTACCGGATCTCTATAAGAGGGAAAAAATGATATTTTCCGCTAATAGTGCATGGAATTGACATGGTTATTCAAAACGCGTGGCAATTGGACCGAAAAGACGGGGGAAGCCTTGATCACCTTAAACTTAGAAAGCAAATAGCTTGCAACCTTCGGAAAACCTACAAAAAAGATACCAACGCGGCCCAACAAGACGGAATCCCAACACGGTCTTACATTCAAAATATGATGGTATGAACGATTTAATTGTTTGTTAAGAAAAATAATCTCGCTGCGGATTTTGCAAGAAAAAGGTTCAATTTTTGTGCGAAAAAGGTAAAATACCATTACACCCTAAACAATGTTTTAAGGATTTCCATACTTTGTAATTATTCTTGTATTAATAAAGTTTTACTTTTTAATATATATTGCTTCTTACTGCTGTCCTTTTAAAAGATCATGACATATTTTGACAGCTAATGCAAAAATTATTATTTTAGTATTTTTTTTTTGTTAAATAAGACGCATTTCCTTATATTTCCTTTAAGTAAAGATAAAATTAAAAAAATAGTTTCAGTAATATGTGGGTTAATGAATATAACAACAAAATACCTTAAAGTACATTAAAAAAAATAATTAAAGTTGAAATATGAACATTCATAGTAAACATCTTAATACTTTGATATTCTTACCTCAAAAATTCATAAAAAAAATAATGCCACTTGCACACAATGAATGTTCATAGCCAAAGGTTTTTTTTATTCTTCAAAAAATTTAAAAAATCAATGTTTCCATCTGCTTATGGGACAAATACACACAAAAAATTCGAAACCTTATGTAGTCCATTGAAGTTATATGAATGTTGAAGGTTTTTCTATCTCTTAACAGATAAAATGTTTTTATTTAAGTATAAATACTAGATAATTGGTTGTAAACAAAGCCATTAACATCAGGAAAAAATTATAAATACTTAGATACTTTTCTAATAGTAGGGAAAATTCGAAAAAATTGCATTTTTCGCAGTAAATTAAATAATTAAAAAACAAGGCCGAAATTTTTGCAGCAAACGTATAGGTTTGCTTAATATAGGTTTATATTAATTAGCCCAGGGAAATAAGCAATTAGTTATTAAAAAATTAAGGTCAAAAAACGGTAAATTTTCGCTGTTTTCGTCTATCAGCAAAAAGTACAGCTTTTGAAACAAATTTGAGAACAGACGAAACTTAACATAAAAAACTTTAAAATGGCGTTTTCTAAATGTTCCTGTCCTTATTTGTTGCTTAGAAAGTTGCAAAATAAGTCAAAAATTTGGTTTTTTATAAATGTTAATAACTTTTTTTAAAATAAAATTATAACCTTTATATTACACACTATATTGGATCTTGTGGTGCTTAAAGTAAGATTAAAATTTCAAATCAATTGGTCAAAAAGTTTAAAAGTTATTTAATTTGTTTATCCCAAATTAATTTTTTTTGCAACAATATAAGCCAGAAAATTAAATATTTAGGGTATATTAAATATACGGATATATTCTAAAAGAAGAAGATTTATTCTATTATTATTATTTAAAAAAAACTGTAATTGTAAGGGTAGTTTCTGAAAGAAAAAGACTTATTGTTATGTTCTAATATTTACATTAAAAAAAATTAAGAAAAATAATTTTAAATATTGCAAAATAATATGGCAAACACATGTCGATTTTTTTATTATAAACAATTAGAATAACTTTCTAACCATTGACTGCAAAAAATGGATTTTTTTATATTTGGACAGCCTGAATTTTTTTACAAATTTAAAAGAAAAAACAGTTAACGTAGGACACTTTGGTCACAAAGCACAAGTTAGTGCCTTTTTTTATAAATTGATACCAACTTTGTTTATAAAAATTAAGAGACCTTATTAGAGTCATCTGAAAGAACATACTTCAAAGTTTTAATGTGAAAACGTCTAAAAAGATTGCAATTTATTGGAATCGTAAATGAAGCTTAAAAATGTGGTCCTCAAAAATGGTCGACTCTGAAACTAGTGAGAGCGCACGAGAGGAAAGGAGCTGTTAACTGTATCTCTGTTTCTTATTTATGGATTTCGACGTTTCTTTTTCTAATTTTTTTATTTACTTTTTGCGTACATTACGAATATGTACTATTGAAATAATAAGATTGGTAAATAAACCATCTAATTTGTTTAAACAATTTTGTTTCAGTTTTTAATCTTTTTTCCGGAATATTTGAGGTAATTTTTATTGTAAAAAATAAATATTTATAATAAATATATACTTCTTTAATAAACTTCGTAAATATTTTATTTACGATAGATTTTATAAAAAAAAATTATACTATTCAATTATTTCTACTTTAAAGTACTTTTAGTACTTTAAAGTACTACTAATATTTATAAACACTTTATAAACAAATTATAAAAAAATATATTTTTCGTGTCAAAATTACTTTCTTTTATTAATTTGAATTATTCTTAGACGTTATTCTTGTATTTTTTTTTTCGTAAAATACTTACTTTAAACTTAAAATGCAAATAAACAATTACAAATATCGAAAAATGCTGTTTTTAACGTTATTTCGAGGCCATTTTTCAATAGGTTATACATAAAATAAAAAATAAATATGAGGTGAAAATTTAGTCCATTTTGATTTGATATAGCATGTCAGTTCAAAACATTCATGAACAAATTTTTGCAGTGAAAAGTTAACCCAAATTTTACCACGGGAATCTGTTTATTTATAACATTTTTTGACCAAATTAAAAATTTCAATTGCATTTGAACTATTTAATCTTTCTTTTAGATTAAGCAAGTTTCCGTGGTATGCTTTTGGTTAACTCATCATCATTTTGGCTTTACAACCCTGTGTGGGTCCTAGCCTCCCCAAGAATTTTTCTCCAGTCGTCCCTATCCATCGCCTTCCTCCGCCAAGCACGTATTTCCATATTTCTCATGTCTTCATCGATGTTATCTAGGAATCTTGTTCTGGGTCTTCCTCTTCTTCTTTGACCAATAGGTCTATCAAGGAGCGTTTTTCTAGCTGGGTCGGTTTGCTCCATCCGCATAACATGGCCTACCCACCTTAGACGTCCTATCTTTATGTGTTTTACGATATCTGGTTCCTGGTATATCCTATAGAGTTCGAAGTTGTATCGTCTTCTCCAGACACCATTTTCATTTACCGCTCCATAGATGCGCCTTAGTATTTTTCTTTCGAAACATCCTAACATGTTTTCATTACTTTTTGTTAAAGTCCAGGTTTCTGAACCATATGTTAGGACTGGGCGTATTATTGTTTTGTAGAGTTTTACTTTTGTATTTCTTGATATAACTGTAGATTTAAAAAGAAGATTAAGCCCAAAATAGCATCTATTAGCCGTGCAAATTCTGCGGTTTATCTCTGCGGTAGTGTCATTTTCAGTATTGACGAGCGTTCCCAGGTATACAAATTCGTTAACTGCTTCGATGACGTCATTTTCTATAACAAGTGGCCGTAGTGTTTGTGGTTGCGTACCTATTTTTTTGTGGTTGCGTACCTTTGGGTTAACTTCTTACTGTAATATTGCAGCATCATACTCTTCCAATTAAAATAAGATTAAGATTGTGGTAAGAAATGTGTTTCAAACGTTAAAGTTTGGACGTTCATTAAGTCTATTATATTCCAAAACTCAACGGTATATCAATTTGTTTATGTATATTTTAAACCGACTTTTGCAATATAACATAAAAATGAAATTGAGCATTTTTAAACGAATTGACTTAAGCTTTCATCTTGTATTTTTTGTTTTTTTTACATCTGATGTCCAACCTATTAAAAAATGGCCTCGAAAAACGCCAAAATTGTTTTTTTTCGGCTATTTAGTAGTTTATTTGCTCTTTACGTTTAAAGTAAACGTTTTACATAAATATCATAACAATCATTTTCGTCTTGAAATCGAACTTTTTCGACAAAAGCCACACGCCTACCATGCTTAGCAAGAATAAAACCTAGTTTATTTGGGCTTATTTATTATCCAAGCATTACATAAACCAATAATATTTTTAAAAATAATTGAATAGGATAATTTGTTTTTTCATAAAATATAAATAAAATATATATATATATATATATATATATATATATATATATATATATATATATATATATATATATATTACTCATAAATATTACCTCAAATATTCCTAAAAAAGAAACAAAAACTGAAAAAAAATTGTTTAAATAAATTAGATAGTTTATTTACCAACATAATAATTAAAAAATACATATTCGTAATTTACGCAAAAACTATATACAAATTAAAAAAAGAAACAACAAAATCTACAAACAAAAAAAAGAGATGCAGTCAACAGCTCCTTCCCGCTCCTGCGCTCTCACTAGCTTCAAAGCCGGCCAATTTTGAGGACCACAATTTTGAAGATTTGTGAACGATTCCATTACAATGCAATCTTTTTCGAATTATTTACATTAAAACCTTAAAGTATGTTCTTTCAGATGAGACTAATAATGTCTAAATTGTTATAAACAAAGCTGCTATCAATTTATAAAAAAGACACTAACTTCCCAAAAATGTCCTAGGTCAACTTTTTTTTCTTTTAAATTTGTAAAAAAGTTCGCTCTGTCAAAATATGAAAAAATCAGTTTTTTGCAGTCAATGGTTAAAAAGTCATTCTAATTGTTTATAAGAAAAAAATTGACATGTTTTTGCCAAATTATTTTACAATATTTAAAATTATTTTTCCTTGTTTTTTTTTGGAATAATATTAATTGAATAAATCTTCTTTTAGAAACTATCCGTATATTTAATATACCCATTTAATTTTCCTTCTTATATTGTTGCAAAAAAATTTAATTTGGGGTAAACAAATTTAATAACTTTTTCCGTCGACCGTCCATTTATGATCAATTTTAACACCCTCAAAATCATTGATTAATGACCCCTATTAATGAATGATTTTCTATTAATGAACGTTTTCATTATAGGCAACACAACATACATTGCTTGCATAAATTAATTAAACGCTCTGTGATTGGCAGTGACCTGTGGTGTAGGCAACCAAACATATACTTATTTATTTCCCACTAAAAAATTAATTTAAAATGAAGTAGCCGCTGTTAGTACTATCTGTCATTGTATGTCATTATTTACTTTATTGTTTAAAATTCTGTATATTTGAAAAATCAAAGGATGGATATTGACGAAGAGTTTAATTTAACTCCACCAGAATTTAACTTCTTCTATCACAGAATTTACAAAAGTCCAAGAAGACTTAAATATAAATTTGTCAAAAGGCTATACAGCAGATAATCATTTATCAATATCTTCCTTTAATTTCAGTAATTGTACCATTTCGAATATTAATGGTTACTATAATAAAACTACCACTAAGGAAACTTTGAATAAAGTCAATGAAAGCTGAAAAAATTGTTGTTTATCGTTAAGTAAATAAATATTTAAACTATGATATCTTTATTTCTGAAAAGTACGGTCGACGGAAAAGTTTTGTAACGAACTCGTGAATTAAAATGGCGATTGACAATCTCGAACATTAACGCACTCGCTTCGCTCGCGCGTTAATATATCTCAATTGTTAATCGCCCTTATCAATACACTTGTTGGTTAAATAACTATTAAACTCTTTGACTGATAGACTTGAAATTTTAATATTATTTTAAGCACTACAAGACCCAACATTACATCTAATATAAAAGTTATAAATTTATTGTAAAAAAGTTATTAACATTTATAAAAAACCGAAATTTTTTACTTATTTTGCAACTTTCTAAGCAACAGATAGGATAGAAACGTTTAGAAAACGCCATTTTGAAGGTTTTTGTATGACTTATAAATTTCTTATCTTCTCAAATTTGTTTGAAATGTGTTTTATTATTTGCTGATAGACAAAAAAGCCAAAATTTACCGTTTTTTGACCTTAATTTGTTAATAATTAATCAAGTAAAAAAAATCGACTGCAGGAGAAATAGATTTTTGTTACAGAGGTCCATACTACTCAAAACAACTGTCGTTTGCCTGGCCGTTTCAGTGTCTCAAAAGGGTACTTTCTTTGCTTATTTCTCTGGTCTAAATAGAAAAACTTATCAAATACCTAATTATAACGAATAATTTTGGTTCGTCTTTATTTATTATTTTTGAAGATTAACGCTTTCACCATACTTCGATCACGACATTTAAAAATCACGACACTATTTTTTAAAATACTAAAATGTGTATTAATAAAAAAATTTGGTAACTGTTCACATTTCTTTAATTAAAAAAATAATATAGCCACTGACTTACTTGTACAAGAGAACATTTCAAAATACACACAATTACCTTCCGTTCTTTCTTTCACTTTAACACAACTAACGTAGGAATATTAATACTTATGACCTGTTTCAAGCAAGCCTCCTAAGGTTACATAAAGAGATTCTGGTTCTTGTATTACCTGTCAGGGAATTCTCAACAAATAAAAAAAAACATAAGATCGAAATGATGAATATTAAGTGCTTTGCCAACAATAGCTCTCCTCGTAAAATATTTTTGCATTGCCGCAGAGCAAATTTTATTAAAGGTTGTTATTTTCTTCTATAAGTTCAAACTCTTAAAATAGACAATGATTTGGAACACAATAAATTTGCATAAATATTAGATTTGTTACGTAATTATCATTCCATATATTAACTAATTTCGAATGTGGTTGAACATTTTCTGTCTGTAGATTATTTCTAAATTGAACTGCTATATGGTTTTTTATTTATATTTATTCCATTGTTATTCATTTAATTTTTTCGATATCATAATGATCTTCGATCACCTTCACGTTTTTTACGAAATAATTAGTATTAATGACAGTGTTTATCTGAAAGGTATTGTTTTGCCGAAATATTACTACTTTTTTTTCTGTATATTATTGCCTCTTTATTAATTTACAATATATATATATATATATATATATATATATATATATATATATATATTATTATATTATTAATTTTTTTACTTGATTAATTTAGCAAATCAAAAACATAACTTAATTGTTCTCAGGGTGAAAAATCTCCTTATATTAACCTATATTGTGTGGGTTCCAAAGATTTCCTAGTTGTCCTTTGTCGGGATAGAGAAAAAAGGATAATAATAAAAATGGTATGTTACAAAAATTTGGTATTTATTTTATTTAAAGAAGAATAAAACAATTATCAAATTTTGCCGTTATCTTATCAATCAGCGTAAAAGAATACAATAAAATTTACACAAAAAGAATATTTTAAGTCTTCTTGAAGACAAAACCAATTTAAAGCGAATTTTAAAGAATATCTTTAAAACTTTTTATCTTTCTGATTTTCAATATTTACTTTATTGCAAAAACAAAACTTTAAAACATTTTACCCATGAAGTCTACTCTTGAGTTAAAATGGTAGCGACAATGATGTCAACAAACCTCATTTACAGTTACAAAATTTTTAATTCTGAACAGAAAATCACTGACCTTTCCTTCCTGTCCTGTATTTGGACCATACCCAGAATCATTCACGCTCCACAGCAATGTGATCTGCCACTATTCGCCTCGGCTTTCTTCTTTTCGTATCTGCAATCCTCCTGCAGCGACTGTACGAAACACCTGACTTAATTCTCCAACAACTAACACTTTAAATTTAATTCTCCAAAACACTCAGCTACTTCTCAATGACAGAAGGACCTCTTTCTGTCAACTTGATGCCGCCAAACTATTTCCTACGTACTCCAGAAACTTCCCACTTTAGATCCAAGGATATCTTTTCATCTACTTGTAATCTCCTTCCGCAATTCTGCTAACTTTCCTTTCACAATGCTGGTATCCAAACTCCTGAACACACCCTCTATCGAGACGCGACCTTTCCTTTCGATGGTCAAATGACAACTGCCTGTTTCTCTCATATATCAACTATCAATTCTCCCATTCAAACAAAAACTGTCCAATCAAAAAGCTTTATTTTGTTTACAATCATTAAGAAAAAAACCCCATTACTGTTTCCAGAGAAACTAAAATTTTTGCTTTAAACTTGGCTTTCTCTTTAGTTAAAAATACTTAATTCATTTCTATAACAAAAGGTTGATTTCAATATCTTAATCCTAGGTCATATACAAACAATGAAAAGATTATAATGAGTATGGACTTTCTAATTCTATATAAAAAAATTTTACCTGCGAGTGTTTTAAAAAATCAGTTATTGACAAGCAAAATTTTCTGTTAATATAATCTTATCGTAATATAATACATAAATTTTGTTTACCAGGATGTCTTGAAAATTTATTTAAATGGTCTATGTATTTATTTTTATTTTTCTCTTTGGCTGATAAAATGAATCATAACAAAATCCCCGCGTTGTTTTGAGATACAAATTTTTTTTATAAGTGCAGTAAAAAAATATTTTCTCTCAAACAAAAAAAATTTTCTCTTGTTATCATTTTATCCTAATCTACTTCTTTTACTTTTCGTAAAGATTCAATTTTCTGGGAAGCCCGTTCTTGTCTCAAAGCCATATCTTTCTCAAGCAGCTCCCTCATCCATTTAATACTACCGCCAAATTCGCAACAACACTTTGATCCCATTTTAGGATGGTACTACAAACTGATCTGATCTAAGTTCTCTTTAGCTTCATTCGCTACCAGATCAGCTAAACATTCAAGTTTAGCTGATCCTGAAAAAGCTTTCCTGTATGTTGTTTGTGAGTTTTTGTAACCGATATTTTCTTTGGTATGCGCAGATAAATCAGGTATTTGAGATCGTTGTTTCTGTAAGTTTTCTGCTAAAAGTATTAACAATCTGTCAATTTTCATGTTTAAATTTTCTTCTATAAATGTAAATTTATTTAGGCGATCCATAAGTCTTTTTTTGTCATAAGTTTTCATTTCCAGCAACATCTGCAATTTCTTCTTTTCAAATTTTACAGCTTCTAACTCGGAAATTAATTCCATTTTCTCCATCTCGCATACTTCTTCTTCAAACACCCCCGTTTCAATTATATCTTTTCCCTTTTCTTTTATCAAACTTTTTTCTTCATTTTACTTCAAAGGGTAGTTGTGTTTTATAATGTGATGAATTTTTTTGGATTTCGTTATATAATTCACTAGACTTAATAATGCTAGTTTGCAAAATGTAACAGAATTTTGGACATTTTCCTTTGTATTGAGTATTAGGATGTATGTTATCATAATTTCGTTAAACATGTCTACTATATTTTTTATTGCCAAAATTTTTGATTTTTAATTAATTTCATTTCCTTGTATGTTTTGAATTGTTTCATTAAAATTCTTGATAATTTCGTGAATTAGCGAATACTGGTTATTGATTTGGCTTTGCAAGTTTGCTTCATTCGTCTTTAAGTGTTAATTAAAGGTAATTTTTTCGCCATCTTCGGCATCTAAATTTCCTGTTACAGCTTTAATAATTGAACCGAACCCATTGATTATACCTCTTTTATTTCTCTGCAATTTTGTATGTACCTATGTATGTTTAGATTTTCAAATTTTTCCTCAATGTTATTTTTGACGTACTGTGCTAGATTAACATAATTTTTTGTTTCGTTATTGAAAAATTTACAATTAGAAAGATTATTTTTCAGGTGATCATATTGTATATTAATTAAGCTATCATATTCTTCTAAAAGCAGATTTAAATTGTAGTAATGGATAAATGTGTGGCTAGAGTTTTGCAGGTCTTGCCGGTTTTTTAGGTCCCAATTTGATTGGTAGTATGCCTAGATTATGGGTAACATCTTTTATTTGGATTGCTCTGCGAGGAACCTGAAAATTTGTAAGGTTTTCTTTTAGGTCGTTTGACGATAGAAAAGTGAATATTTTCGGCAGTATTTTTATGTCGAGTAACTATTTTCGCGATTTTTCTTTTTTTTATTAATTTTGCTTATTTCTTCAGCATTGTATTTATTCTTTGTTTTACCTTGGAATTGTCTGTTATGCACAAATATTTTAGTGGGAATTTATTGTTTCAGACAATTCTTCTCGTCTTTCGTTAGCTTTTGAGATTACTTTTTCTTTTACGTTTTGTAAAGATTTATTGATATTAGAATAAATTATTTTCATCTTTTCTTTATGTTTTGAAATATAATTATTTAAAACTTGTTGCTCGATATTGATATCAAAAGGAGAATTATTATCTATATTTCCCGTAATCAGCTCGTATGGTTTCATTTTTATTACTGAATGGATGCTATTATTATAGGCTAGTAAGGCATAATTTATTTTATGTTCAATATGGTCATTTTTATAGTCTTTTTGATTATTTAGTAGTCTAACGTGTTCAATAATCGTAGAATAAAATCTCTCGGCAATTCCATTAGACTCTGGATGTTGAGAGCTTATAAAATGTACTTTTACCTTTTGTATCTTTAACAGTTCTTTGACAACTGAATTTTTTAATTCGGTTCCATTATCAGATATTATTTGTTCTTGTATGCAGTGATGAGTAAAATATCGGATTAATGCATTCGTTACTTCAATGCCTTGAGCTGAATTAATTTTGTATAGTTGACCATATTTAGAAAAAGAATCTATTATAGTTAAAAATTTTGTATTTTCCAACGTAATCAAATATATGTGTACAACGTAATCGAATCTATGTGTACATACAATCTAAACCCTTCTTTGGAAGGGTTTAGATGCAGTAGGTGTTATATTGAACATGGGTTTGACAGGTTTCCTGTCGTACTTTGTTAATTGGCAAATTTCACAATCATTTATAAAGGTTTGGATAGATGCTCTTTGATTCAGCCAATAATATAAGGCCTTTATTCTACTTTCTGTTTTATCTAATCCTCTGTGGTTTTGTTTTCGTTCGTGATAATTTTTTATTATTTGCTCAATTTCATTTGGTGGGATATCAATTAGCTTCTTGGTGCATTTAATAAGAGATAATTGCGAAGATTTGAAAAATTTTTGTATGACGTTACTAAATATTTCATATATAGGATCTTCGAAGTAAAAATGATATTTAACTTTAGGTGCTATATATCCTTTTACAAATTTAACTATGTCGCGTTCAGTGTCATTTTTTGAGAATTGTACAAGAATTCTTTGTTTTTTATCATAAAGTGTTATAAGAGATGGTACTGCTGGTTCGAAATTAACTTGATAAATGATAATTTGATTCATTCCAGTGTTTACCGAGCTTTCTGATATAGGTATACCTGTAATCGGATTTTCTTTGTTTATATGGATTGTAACACTGCCGTTATCATGGAAATCATCATTGGCATCTTGGTCATTTATTATTTCATCGGGTTCAACAATCAAAGACTCTGAATCTACATTATTTGGGGTTCCTAATAATGTTCCATTAAAATTTTCTATATAATCGAAGAAATTTGGAGGTGTTTCGGGTTCTATATCTTGAGTTTCATTTGCATTTAATCGTATTCTTAATAGACAATCACTGTTTGTGTTTAGAGCACCTTTGTTATAAACAATCTCATAGTTATACTCTTCGAGATAATCTCCAGCGAACTAATTTTGATCCAGGATCTTTTAATGAAAATAGCCATTGAAGAGGCTTGTGATCTGTCACGAGAGTCACGCGACGACAAAAAATGTATGGGCGGAAATATTTAACAGCCCAAACTATAGCGAGGAGTTCCTTTTCGATCGTAGAGTAGTTTATTTCTGAACCATTAATGTTCTACTCGCATAAGCAATTGGTAGATCAGAAGCTATTTTTCCTTGACTTAAAACTGCACTTATTGCAAAGTTACTCGCACCTCTTGTCAGATTAAATGATTTCGTAAAGTCAGGGTATTCTAAAATAGGTTCAATTGTAAGAAGATCTTTACAAATATTAAAGCAATCAACATAATCTGCGTCTTTAATATTTATTTCGTTATTCTTCTTCAGTCGCATTGTTAAGGGTTTTGTAATTTTTGAAAAATCTTTAATAAATTTTCGATAATATCCCAATAGTCCTAGGAATCCTTTTAATTGTTTCGTTGTAGCAGGTATTGGGAAGTGTTTTATATCCTTTATTTTTTCTGGGTTTGGCTCTTCTCCGTCTGGAGTGACAATATGACCTAAGTAGGCCACTTCTTTTTTTTTAATTCAGATTTGTCCAACTATATCTTAAAGTTGGATTCACGTAGTCTCTGGAATACTTCTCTTAAATTTATGAGATGTTCTTGGAGGCTAGTACTGAATATTATAATATCACCTAGATAGAAAAGGCATTTTTCGTTTTGTATGCCTCTCAATATGTTATTTATTACTCTCTGAAGTGTAGGTGGAGCATTTCTAAGTCCAAATGGCATTCTTAAAAATTCATAGTACCCGTTTTTGGTGTTAAAAGCGGTTTTTGGGATGTTTTCTTCTGCCATTTCTATCTGGTGAAACCCAGATGCTAAGTCTAGCGTGGTAAAGTACTGACAACGCCCTAATTTGTCCAAGAGATCAGTAATATTTGGAAGTGGATATCTATCTCCTAAAGTGATAGTATTTAAACTTTGGTAGTCAACTACAACGCGAGATTTAGGTTTGTTGGAGGCATCGAGTTTTTTAGGAACCACCCAAATCGGTGAGGACCATGGAGAATTAGACGGTCTGATGATATTTTGGTCTAACATGCCTTGAATTTGATTTTGGACTTGTTTACGATATATTTCCGGATATCTGTATAATTTAGAATATATTGGAATTTCGTTAGAAGTTTTTATATTATGTTTTATTTTATTAGTGAAAGACAATTGGTTGCCCTCAATATGAGAGATGTCCGAATATTCTCTTATTAGTTTTAAAATGGAATTCCGCTCTTTGGTATTCATATGTTCGGTACGGATTTTAGAAATATCAAATTTAAATTTTTCGTTATATATAGAATTAAGATTGGGATGATTTATTTGTTTGTATTCATCGAACTTTTCAACTTCTATTGGTGAACTTAAATTAACTTTAAAATGGGACTCTGGTGAGTTCGTAATAGTGCATAGGGCTTTATTATTAACAACTCTTGTAATACATTGGGGAATTTCCGATTTTCCTAATTTTGTATAAGGTACAATTACGTCACCATTTTCTATATTTTTTATGTTTAACCTAATTACTTGTTCGGAACGTGGAGACACTACTCTACAATTCGTGCTGCCAGCGGCCGGTCTATAATAGGACATTTTAATTGAGCAAGTAGGTGTTTTTAGTAAATTATTTACTAAATCAATATTTGCTTGTAATAATTTTTAATTATCTAATCCTAATAAGCAATCGAAATAATCGTGAAACTTAAATATATGATAATTTAATTTTAGCGGCTTTTAAGAAGAAGGAATTACGATACAGAAATTTTCCTTGGTAGTTCCAAGAGCAGTAGAAATTTAAAATGGTTTTTTAAATATTAAATTTTTAAAATATTTGTCACCTATTTTTGGTGTAATAAAAGATTTAGTGCTCCCGGTATCTATTAGAACTTTTAAATTATGTTCACGGAAAATTATGTACGGCAATTCGCATTCTTTGTTAGTTAAGTTTAATAATTCTACATGCTGTGGTTTTCTTCCGAGGCTAGCTCCTCTAGGAAATGGTCTTGGGATGGACTTTCAGGACAATCTATATTATCTATATTATAAAGTTCTTCCGCGATAATATTTTTATTTTGGCTTGCAAAATTATTGGGGATACGGAAATGAGTCCTATTTTGGAAGTTTTGCGTTGGTCTGTACGTATTATTAGTTGTTGTACTCATTGGAGTAGGGTTTGGGAATTTTCTATTCGGATTTGGCTTGAAAGCATCATTGTTTCCATTAAAATTTGAATTTTTGCTTGTACTAGGATTATTTTGGAAAGAAGATTGTCTCATATATTGAGAATTCAGAGGATGTATAGGGTTTTTCTGTGTTGAAAATTGATTCCTTTGTGTGTATTGAATTTGGGGTTGATGTATAATTTGTTGGTTTTGTCGGAAATTAGATTTTGGCCTGGATGAATAATTATTATTTTGATAAAGTTTGGGATGTTTACTGTGAGAAGAATTATTTTGTTCGAGGTATATTCGAAAATCATTTGTCAGGATGTTAATGCAGAATTTAAATCAGGAGGATTATTTGTACGCATTAGGGTTCCAAGAGGTTGTTTTAACCCACGTAACAGTACTCTTAATGCTAAATTCCGGAAAACGCTACCGAGAATATTAATCTCAACCATATGTTCGGTTTTGTACACAAAGCAGATATTTGAAGATTTAATAGGTGTTGAATTCGATTATAAAAATCGAGTGGGGATTCATTGCCTTGTTTTAAATCTGAAATTTCTATGCTTAAAGTATAAATATCTCTTTTATCTGAATACGAATTTATCAAAGCATCTTTTAAATCCTGCCAAGTTCTAAGAATACAAGAAGAAATATTAATTGGGGCTTCGCCTTTTATTTTTGCTATTATACTTGACATCAAATATTTATTTTGAAAATCATTTACATCCGCAGCATTATAAAATTTATTTACAAGTTTTTCGCAAATTTCTAAAAATCTAGGAAGTAATGTATGATTTCCATAAAAATCTGGAATCATATCTAAGTATTCTTTCTTTAATTATGGAACTGCCATTTTAAATTTATTATTTAATTTTAATATTTCTGGAATTATTTTATTATTACTATTAAAATGTAAATTAGTTAAAATTGAGTCAGAATCTGTATCTGAGTTACTACTCTCTGAATAATCAGTATCTAGTGTTAAATTAGGCTCTCTATATGACATTAATTCACTTACAGTAATGTAGCGATCTTGTCCATGAAATACCTTGCTTTGGAACTGGATCTAGAGACACTTACAATTATCACTTGAAAGTCCCTCCGGTATAGAAGTACGAATCTTCTCGTCAGGTTACTCAATTCGCCCAACTGGAATTCACTTCTAGAATATGGTTCAAATGGTAAAAAAAATCGTAGAAACGAATCAAGAGTTATATTCATTAACGCCCGTTTGACCATCCTATGCATAGTAGCAATACGTTTTACTATAATAAAAGCAGAATCTAGACTAACTTACAATATGATTTTTATACAGAATAAAATATAATATTAAAAGTGCAATGTATAACATTCAGAACGTATGTTGTCTTAATCAGCGTTCTTCAGTTCACTGGACTTGGGTCATTACCTTATTAAAGCTTAGTTCGTAATTTATGGGTCGATAACTTATAATATATATATATATATATATATATATATATATATATATATATATACACATTATATTTTATATATCTATTGTCTATTATAAATAAAAAAAGTTATTTCTTAATATTTTCTCACTACAAATTTTTTTTTATTGATATGGTACGTAACAATAAACACGCCTATTTAAACATGTTCATATTACAAAGGGGTGTGTCCTTCATGTAAGTGATGTTTAGACAATGTGACTAGAACTAGAGGTTTTTCATTGAGTTATTCATAATATCCATGTTATATAATTGATTATTCGTATATTGTAGTTCTATTAACAGAGTTAATAAAATTAATAAATAATTTTATATGCAAAACATTTTATTTAATTTTTTAAAAATGTAAAAATCATAAAAATAAATAAAAGTAAAAATGACTGGTGCTGGAGTGACGTTGGGTGTCCCCGTAGTCTTAGGTAGTATGTTGGTCGCATTTTGTGCCGGCTTTTAGGTTCGAAGTAGAAGCTTTTTGGATTCTAAAGTTAATTTCCCCTGATTTTACTGTATCCGTTATTACTCTTTGGAATCTGGATGTTATTATAATTAACTCTTCGTCTCCATTATGCGGGTTATTTTTGACCTGTACAGACAAATAATTTTTTTAATTTTAAAAAATTTGACATACCCACCAAAATTATTAAAAATGGAAAATTTTCACCAAAAAGCAAAATTTCTTTAATGTATTAATGTTTGTATTTTGAAAACGATTTCCTAAGTGGGAATTGAAATGTCAATACACTTATTTTAAACTTCAATTGTGGCATATTCCCATTAAAATGGTTATTGCTTTAAGATACCACAAAAAAAGCTTCAGAACAATGTTGTAAAATATCCGCCTTAATATATTTCTTTTATAAAACAAATTCTTAATAGTTTAAACATGACAGTAAAAATGATTCCTACCTTCATACCACCAATAAATTGCAATGTTTGTTGATTATTCGCTACAATATCTGTATAGTTTCCCGGAATGCCGTACTCTCCTTTGGTGGCAAAGCATGCAACTTCAATATTTTTTATTAAACCAAAATACTGTACTCCGGTACTGTCAATTGCCTCTGCAGCACTTTGTGTTTTTCTTGTTCCAACATAAGTCTAAAACGAAAAGAGATATTTAAATCATTTGATATTATTACTTTTTAAACTTGATTATAAAATGACAACTAAAATCAAATTTTAAATATAAACAAAAAATACTACTATTGTGACAGGAGGCTATGTAGTAGGTTAATGTATATAAATTTAATTAAAAAAATATACTTTCATAACCATCATCATTTACTTGGCAGACTTTGGCGACAAATAATCTCTATGATTTTTTTCCAAAAACCTTCACTACGACAAAATCATCACGTAAAATATTTGGTACAACCTCAATGTTTTCCTCCATTTTTATCGGAAGAATGAATGTCATAAGAATCAATACTTTCTTGATAAGAGACTACCTACTATTAATTTATCAGATGATGATTCGTCGAAAACTTTTCTTTTGGCTGCACAAACTTTCGCACTTTGAGATTTGATGTTTTGATTTTTCAGTAATGCTTTCCTATCCTTCTCTTTTTCTGCTTTCTTTTCTACGTCCGAAAAAATATTTTTATCTACTGCGTAGATTCCTGTAGACCGAAAGCCTTCTCTTGCTATATCTACAGTAGCAGTTTTTGCAAATGCTGTGGAAAAGAGACCAGCCACATGGTAAATGGAGAGAACCTGTCCTGGATGGAAACCAGTCCAGCTCTCAGAAACGCTCTCATAATAAGCTTTTATTGGTTTGAAAAATGCTCGATCGAGTGGCTAGATCTTATGGCTGGAACAAGATGTTTAAAAATAAAATTTAATTATAGTTTAAAAGGAATTTATTACCAACTAACCATAAAAAATATATGATCACAAGAAACGAATTGATGGAGAGTAGTAAATCGATGTGAAGACTGGTATTTCGTGACGCCATCTCGCCGTACTGCTTCCGTGACGCTCGCCTTAGAATTTTACTATACCGAAAATGTAATATAAAGCCAGTATAGAAGCTTATAGAAGCGATAGAGAAAGGTTTCAGAAAATTGTAAACATGATGACGGCCAACGTCTGAATACGGACACGGCACCTAAAGAAGAAGATAGAAACGCTCTAATAAGCAGCTTTAAAAAAGAATTTTGTTATGTTACATTAACATCTGTGAGTTGTTTTTATAAAAATGAACTAATAATTATGCTTATTCGCAGGTATTCTGTGCTTTACCGCACAAATATCACAACTAAGAGTTAATAATAATATAAAATGCGATTATCTCGAAAACTGTTAAGTTTTGAGGTTATTAAGAAGTATACCTTTTTTTTGTTAAAATAATGTATCTTTAATATTTTACTTACAAAAATAGGGCTAACTTGAAAAGCAAAAAAGTTAAGCGTAAATTTATGCCATTAATGCTTCAAACATGAAAGTTATAGCGAAAAATCAAATTTTAAATTTCTACTTTAACACCCTGTATCTTTCTTAATAACATTTTATTAAAAAAAGTTGACTTAAATCGTAATATTTAAAACTGTAGAATCTACTGTTTCTTTTTCTACAATTACTTAAGGGCCACCCTGTATATTATTTAGAAGTAAGAAATGACGTTTAATCTTTGCAAAAAATTTGAATATTATTCTTATTAAATATTAATATCTTATTGAATAGAGAAATTAGCAAAAAAAAATGGTTTGTTTTGCTAATTTTTCTATTCTATAAACAACACGAACAATTAACCAAAATATGTGTTGTAATATTCTTAATTTTGAAAACATATATAAACAATATTCACCTTAAAAAGAGTTGGAAAAGGTCTTTTGAGTTCCCATAAATACTTATTTTTCAGATCGGAAGTTTTAATATAATGTTCTGTATCACTACTCATGGCGTGATAAAAAAGTCGTCTACCAAGTCCAGGAATAAATGGAGTAAGGGACATTCCCAATATCCCGTCCAGCAAGTCAAATGATGTACCTGCAAATAAAAACAAAGTTATTCTTCTCCTTCTTCTTCCTTCTTGTATGTAGGCTTTAAAGCCTGTTTATTCTTTAATATTAGCCTTATAAATTGTTTAAATTATCGCACCATCTTTTCTTGATCACAATACTTCTTCGCCCATTTTGTGACTTATCTCGTGCTATTCGTACTATCTTATCCCCTGCCATTCTACTAATGTGTTCGTTCCACTCCTGTTTCCGTATATCCGTTTTGTCACCCAACCCTTTATGTCTTCTATGTTGCTCTCCTATCATGCTCTTCTTATGTTTTCGCTTCTCTCCCTATCCAACAAACTTTTCCCTGATATTCGTCGAAGTATTTTCATCTCAGTTGTTTCTAGTAGTCGTCTCGTTTTAGATGTGTTAGGTCTTGTCTTCGCCGTGTATGTTAATATAGGCCTAATTGCTGTTTTACAGATTCTTGTTTTTGTGTCTTGTCTTAGGTTTTGTTGTTCCAGATTGTGTCATTAAGAGATCCCGCCACTTTACTTGCTTTTAAGCTTTGTTGTCGTACTTCTTCTTCAACATCTCCATAACTAGTTATATCTATTCCCAGATATCTAACCCTTGCTTCTTGCTTTATTATTTTCCCAACAATTTCGATTTTACATCGTAGTGGGTATTTAGATACATTTGGCTTTTTCTGGTGATATTATAATATTGTATTTCTTGGCTGTTGTATTGAAGATATGTGTTAATCTTTGGAACTCGTCTTCTGTCACGGCGGTTAATGTGGCCTTATCTGCATAATGTAATATTTGGATTTTTTGTTCCCCATTCTGTAACCATAACCTTCACGTACTGCTTGTATAATTTGGTCCATTGTTATATTAAAGAGAAGTGGGCTCACCGTGTCACTCTGTCTGACTCTGCTTTGTACTGGTATACACTGTGTTAGCTTTCCATTTACCTTTGCCTGTATTCAATTATGTAAGCAGATGTTTTTGATGGTTTGTGTAATATTGATTGGTATATTTCTTTTATACAGTAGGTGTAAGATATCTTTGACTTGTATGCGATCGGAAACCTTTGTTAGATCTATAAAACATAGATATGCTGGTTTATTGTACTCGATGGCCTTTTCTGTAATTTGTCAGTACAAATACGGCGTCTACTCTGGATCTTCTGGATCTTTGTTGATCATGTGATAAAGTTTTTAGTTTATTGGTTTTGTTGGTTAGGACTGTTGTAGTAAGCTTAAGTGAGGTGTTGAGTAGACATATACCTCTATAATTGTTGTGATCTTCTTTATCTCCTTTCTTGAATATTGGTATCATTATGCTATTTCTCCATGAGTCTAATATCTTGCAGTGCATATCTTGTATAAGTTTTGTCATCTCTAGGGTTATACTTTCTCCTGTGTATTTAAGAAGCTTGTTGGTTATTCCGTCTGGTATTGGTGACTTTCTATTTTTAAGTAAATTTATGGCTATCTCTACTTCCTGAAAACTGATTTCTATTTCGTGTCTTAATTCAAGTACGTTATTGTGTTGATTATTATTTTCCTTTCCTTTAAACAGTTCCGTCAGGTATATTTCCCATTCGTTTGCTGGTATGTTATTGTATTCCTTCAATTCTGCCATTTCTTTCCGTTGGTTTCTTGATATGAATGAATCGTATAGATACGTATGAATCTCCATATTTGTTTTTGTTTACCGTAGAAGTCGCTTTCCATCCTTTTTTTAAACTGTTCCCAGTGTTAATTTTTTGTTCCTCTTACCAACTGCTTTGTTTTATTTCGTATTCTTCTCTAGGTGTCTCGGGATTCTGGAGTATTTGATGTTTAATTTCTCTTTTATTTCTTTTCTGAACGATGGTGTATTGTTGTTGTTTCTCTTGTTCAGTATAACTTCGTTTTCCTAGAACTTCTGTTGCTGCTTCTTCAATGTTGTTTTTCATTTTCTCCCAGCTCGCGTTTATGTCTTCGATATCGTCTATTTGTTTCAGCTGTATCTTCTGTGCTAGTCTCCTTGGGTACATTTCTCTTATAAAGTCGTTCCAGTGATTCTACATTGAATTTTTTCTTGGTGATTTTCTGTATGGATGAAATGGATGAAAATGTTTTGGTATTATTTTCATTAAAAGCTTTCAATAAACAAAGTTATTGACATAATATTTTTTTTGATGGCGTTTTTTTTAAATTTTTGTTAAAACGGTTAATATAGCTAGTTTGCTACTACACGATCTCAAGTATATTGGATATAAAGAATTAAAATTAAAATATACAAAACTATTTACCGTCAATCGTAAACTTTTCAAACTTTGGATCAGGTTTCATAGTTTCATCTTGAACTATCCACGAGTTCCGGTTGAGATGGTCATATACTACGATGGACGGGTTATCCCAGATACAGTCAGCCATATATACGTATGTATTTTCGCAAAAATTTTCTCTACTTATAATATCAACGATAGGTGTTACAAATGTTGAGTTTATGGTCCATTGATCCTTTGGTATTTCGTATTTACTAATCAGTCGATTCTAAAAGCAAAAGCCAAAAGTTTCATTAATGTTTAGACAATTTTTTGTTGGATTTTAGTTTTTTTATAAAAAGATTGCCATATTATTGACACGATTTTTTATATGCTTTTATGGTTTTATTATACTCGGTGGGATGAATGTTAAAAATAAACAAATTAATAAACAAGGAAACCAATTAAAAAAGAAGCATTTCTACATATAATTAATTAAAATAATTTAAGAAGAGTACAATAAACATATTATAAACAAAATTTAGTTTTTGTAGCAAACTAAATATTGTCACCTGAATTTAAATGTCAATAAAACTACTCTTCGATCTCTGCGGCAGTGGCACACCTAGAATTTTCCTGGCGGAGGGATTGGTTAGGCACCGAAATTTTTTTTATGCTACCTCCAAAATTTGGGTTTTAGTTTAAATTAAAGTACTAAAAATAGCAGTGCCAACTATTCAGGTATCTGTTATCCTGCCTCTATCGTATCCTATCCTATCCTACCCTTTCCTACTTGTGCCCAGTTTACTGTCGCAAGTACCGTACTCCGAAAATGAGATGGCCGCTGTAAGACTGACGACATTTTTGGAACTCTCCCTTCTCTTTTCTAGATCTTATCTTTGCCGTTGGTCCGGTGGGTGTTTCTCTTCTTCTTCGTTCATTTTAATTATTGTTCGGATGTCACTGTAAACATAATTCCATCCCTCCTTACTTCCCATCATCTTCACAATCATCTCTCTCACAGTCACAGGGTTCATACCTATTTCTCTATACATTATGTTTCTCTCCACTATCTATTGAATATTTTCTCCACTGAGTATTGAATAATTTGTAAACAAATTAAATTTATAATAAAATGTCTAAACGGCGTTGCTTCAGAGCCATATGGTTTATTACGTCTTCTTTATCTATTTGAATGTCCTGATGGATAAACATCAATGCTAAACCATTTAGTCTCTCTTCGCTAATACAACTTTTTAAATAAGTCTTTAGTACTTTCAGCGATGAGAATAACGTTTCACATGTACAGGTCGTTACAGGTAATTTAATTATTAAATTATCGTTTTGGATTTTTTATATTTTGTGTGACAGAAAAACTATATTTTCTTACTAATCTTTATATATTTTTTACTATATATGCCCTAAGGGGGGTTCTAATCCCCAAACCCTCCCCTGGGTGCGCCACTGCTCTGCGGTATCATCCTGGCGGCTGTATTCTTCACAAAAGGGTATTAAATGCTCCAAACACATAAAGGGGCACTTGTAGCAACAGTAACGGGCTTTACGATTTTTTTACTTGGGCAGTAACAACATGATAATTAATCTCTTCTTTTTATTCCGCCCTCTCATTTCGAAGGTTGGTGATCCAAATGACAATTGTAGCTTTGGAAACTGCTGCACAAAAGATTTCTGTGGATGAGCGGTCAAACCACCTCCTCAGGTCTTTCAGCCACGAGTTCTGGTGTTTTCCAACTGATCTTTTGCACTGAACTTTACTTGCTCCAATATGATTTGAATTAATTCATATATTTAACATCTCAACACATGACCCAAGTATTGTATTTTTCTCTCTTTAATTATGCTGAGTAATTCTTTTTGTTTACTTATGCGCCGAAGTACCTCAACATTGGTAACTTTTTGTATCCATGGAATTCTCAGCAGCTGTCTGTATGCATCTATTCTTTTTTCTGTTTTAGAGTCCATTGTCCAATTTTCACAGCCATACAGCAAAACAGAAAAAACCTAAAATCTGATCGTTTCAAATTCTGAGCTCTAGACTAAGGTCTGATCTTGTAAAAAATGTTTTCATGTTCATGAGAGTTTTCCTCGCTTGTTCGATTCTTGACAAGATTTCTTTTTTTGGATTACACTGGATATTGATATTTGCTCCCAAATATTTTATGGAAATTACCTGTTCTATTATTTGTCCCTTGACATACAAATGTACGTTTGTTGGTATCTTTGAAAATACTAGAATTTTAGTTTTGGAAACATTTAGATATAAACCGAACAGTTGGCTATAACAAACTACCGCATTTATTATATTTTGTAGTTCTTGTGCGTTGCTTGCTATTAGGACGGTATCATCAGCGTACTTGATGTTGTCTATGCTGGTTCCGTTAATTTTGATTCCACCTTGAACCTCGTCTAATGCTTTTCTGAATATAGATTCCGAATACAGATAATGAATTTGCGTGCCAAATATTACTGAAAGTCTTGATTGAATTTTTTTAGTACTAGTGTCCTGTTAAACTCTTCGTTTTATATGATCGGTTAGAAAATCATATCCAAGTTTTTTCAAAAAAATCTTTCTATAAATCTTCTATATTAATGCGTTTGTAAATTATGAATGCATTTGTGCCAACTATATTCATTACACCATAAAACAAAACCATTGGCCAGCGGCAGATAGGTCTAAAGCAGTTATAACAAGCTGACAGTTTATCCACGACGTTTACTCCCCCTTTAGTTCTATTATATTCTCTGATGATCTCCGACGTTTGAGTTTCTTCATCAATTCCATCTGAGAAGTGTATAGTTAAGAGTAGTAATTCATTTTTATTACGTCACGGAATATAGGATATAAAAGTTGAATTATTTTGGTAGCTGAACATATTTATTTTAACTGGTCGTCGAATATTTATACTCCGGAGGAATCGCTCTCTTATTTTTTCTTATTATACTTGTCAACTGGTAATCATTCAAAAGTTTAGTTGCCACATTTACAGCGGTAAAAAATTGTCCATGATAACATTACGTTTTGTACCTCTTATAGTTTCGCTTAAATGAGGAAACAGTATCTTTTTCATAAGGTCCATTCGGCTGCTTACCGACGTATACTTCCATTGATGAGATATAAAACATTTTCGTGTCTTCAAGAGCATATACTTTTACGTCATATTTCCGTAGTTTGTTGTATATATAAACCCAAAACCCACATCTGCATCAAAATAATCAACAACCTGCTACCTACAATATGCCAACAGCATTTAGTCTACCGTTGTAAAGTTGGACATTGAATAATGCTTTGGCAGATAAGCAAAGACGTCAAAAAAATTTCTTATTGCAACTAGTTTGTCACATTTTTGGAACTCTTTTCGAGTAGTTTTATTACCATTTGGTTCTAAAAAGGTCAGCGGCATTTTGGTGGTTACTCTTGTTCTCAGCTGCTATGTATAATACTCCTAGAAATGCCTTTAGCTCAGTTACGTCTATTGGGCAGGCTGTTTTATAGGTCTAAGCGTACTCTTTTAATAAAATACATTTATTGGTATTTTCGACGATAATTTCCAATAAATTCAGCGTAAAAAATAAACTCAATTCGAGGGCTCCTGTTTTTTGTTTTACAACTCCTTTTACGCCAGGCACCACGCCAGGCACTTGCGTTACAAGCCTCTGGACACAAGAACGTACAGCTACTCGAGAGGAAACATGCTTATTTCATCAGAACTATTTTCTTCAAATTCTTCCTAAGTTTCAGTATTGTGGTCATGAGTTTCCAATTCGTCAATAACGAGGCTCTCATTATCGTCATCGTCTTGTATTTGTTGTTTGTCAGATTGATTCTCTAACTTATTCCATAGTATTTGAATTCTCTCTTGTTCTCTTTCATAATCTCCCATCGTTATAAAAAATGTGCGCAACACAAAGTTGCAGCACTAAAAACAAACGCCAAAGAGAGAACTATTGTAAACATTTTATAATAGAAAAATAACAGGTTTACTAACCTCGGTCACAGAGACCGATTTTAATTTAAGCGGGAAAAATGCACACACTATGTCAACGACGCTGTTACACTAAATAGAAAACGTCATTTTAAGTAGCTACTGCAATGTAGAGCATTTGGATCGAAGCGGATCAGCAATTTTCGGCAAATTTTGGTGATTTCGGTCTCAGAGACCATAGGTTAGCAACAAAGGGTTATAATATCCAATCTACTGCTTTGTTTTTTTTTCTTATTTTGGTTTCAAAATGACAAATCTATGTTCGAATAAAATACCCATTTGTGTTTGAATTTTACTAACACAGAAAATATAGAATATCTAGTTAATTTTTTAATACAGTAGAATTTCACTAATTTGGCACTTCAATAAACCGACATGTCGAATAATCCAGCACCACGCGCGCCTTCTTCGCCACTTACTACACAACACATCGCGAATGCACCCGTTGCGTCAAAGAGTCTAACCACCACAAGAAAAAAAGCATTTAAAAATTGAAAAATTACCATCATGTGGTTATTAAAATTTCTACTGCGTTATAGGTTTTTATTACCATTAAGGCGAAAAAGCGACTTTTTCATTCATTTTAATATTGTGAACAAACTTGAAAATGAACTCGTTCAACAGATAGTTTTCTTGAAAATACTTGATCTTTAAAACGAGATTGTCTTAATTAAATAATATTTATAAACAAAAAAGTTATTGCAAAGTGTACCCGAAAGCATTTTTCAATTATGTATAAGTATTACAATAAACAATAAAAATATTTTTTTTTGTAGATTTTTGTAGTTGCTATATGTGCAAAAGATGGGCCCGATGGGTCACGTAATTTAATTATATTTGTTTATACCATTTGAGAAAAACAAGGTCATTTTTAAATTTCTAGTGCTTTGTCAATACCTAGAAGGGACTCATTCTTTGTGTAAGATCTCAAATTTTTTTGTTTTTAAAAAATTCTTTTATTTTTTAATTGTTCACTTACAAATAATTGATTTAGAATAAATTACCATTTTTAGTCTTATAAACATTTAAATTATCTGCGCCATTTTAACCTTGACAAAAAAACTAAAATTTACCATCTGAAAGTTTATGAAAAACACATCTTTTAAAAAAATAAAGTTTTTTGTAAGACCCACAGAAGCGGAGAGAATTTTTAAATTAACATTGTGGAAACTTGTTTAAGTTAGTAAATCAAAAGAAAGGTCAAATAGATTTGTTTAAAAACTACTTAATAGATCGAGCCCATCTTTTGCACATATAGTAACTACAAAAAAAACTCCTATTATAGAATTGTTTAAAATATTTTCAGTGTTTATTTTAATAATTATAGATAATTAAATAAAATGCTAATTTTTGGGTTTAATTTGCAAAAACTTTTTGTTTATAAACCTTTTTTAATTTTGAATACCTCATTTTAAAATGCGTAGTTTTTTCACAATATTGAAATGAAAGAAAAAGTCGCTATTTATGTTTAAATGTTAATAAAAAACCATAACGCAGTAGAAATTTCTATACTTTTTCTATACCGAGATGGTACGCCTTTTCCATTGACTTTACCCAGATATTCCAGTTGAAAAGTAAAACTGATTCTCATTCTCATACAAGATTAATTGTAATTCCAGTCTTTGTTTTTGTTTATTAATAATTTCAAAGTATCATCAAAGCTACTCAATTGTGGTATTAAGAACACTGTAACTATATTATTGTATTATTCTAAACAAAAGCAAAAATATGAAAGACTGTTACGTTTTCATTATTTGAAAGTTTATCTACTTTATAGGATATTTACCAAATAGTGTATTGCCTTAAAATAATCTTTATTACTTACTGTCCTTAAATCAAAAGCCAAAAGTTGAGGATTACAATCGACTTGATCTCCTATTTTTCCACTGTCTAATACCCAAAGTCTATTACATTCGTCGATCTAAAAAAAATAAGAATAATATACATCTCATTATTTATACAGTCAGATAAAATAGTAAACATAACAGTGATGAATGGTAATTTAGAGCACAGAAAGTATGAAAATATCCTTTTTCTTCTTCATGTGTCCTGTTGGCAATCATCCTAGTTACTTTTTCGCAATCCTACGCAAGTCGGTCGACACTGCGAATAACTGTCAAGACGCAACCACCAATCTCCTTCACTTATCAATCACTCACACTAAGAAAAGCTTTTGGTGGTGGGTATACGGGTAGCTAACGGAAAATAGTGCAGAAGAGCAAACCAGGAGCTAATGGAGATTATATCATCACCATTATAATCATTTTGGCTTTACAACATTGCGTGAGTCCTAACCTCCTCAATAATTTCTCTCCAGTCGTCTCTATCCATCGCCTTTCTCCGCCAAGCACGTATTCCCATATTTCTCATGTCTTCATCGATGTTATCAAGGAACCTTATTCTGGGTCTTCCTCTTGTTCTCTGACCAATGGGTTTATCAAATAGCATTTTTCTAGCTGGGTCATTTTCATCCGTATTGTCCTATCCACATCAGACGTCCTATCTTAATATATTTAACGATATTAAGTTCCTGGCATATTATATAAAGTTCGAAGTTTTATCGTCTTCTCCACACTCCATTGTCATTCACTGCTTCATAGATTTGCCTTAGTACTTTTATTTCGAAACACCCTAACATGTTTTTATTATTTTTTGTTAAAGGAATTACGCTTCTAAATGCAGCGTGTAAAATATTTTCCACAGTACTATGTCACCGTATGGCACCATATGCAAAACGGATATCAGGAAAATACCAGGCTGGTTTCAGAGGTGGTAAGTTTACAATTCATTAAATTGCGACCCTAAAACTAATTTTGGCAAAAACACTGGAATATGGCATTGATACTTATCACATATTAATAGATTACAAAGCAGCCTACGACTCTGTAAATAGAAGAGAAATGCTCAAAGCAATGAAAGAGAATACCAACTCAGTTGGTAAATTTAACAAAACTAACTCTTGAAAAAGTTGAATGTAGAGTACGAATTCAGGGGAAACTGTCTGAACCTTTTAAAACAAATAATGAGCTGCGCCAGGGAAACCCTCTCTCCTTTATACTGTTCAATCTGACTCGGGAAAAAGTAATACGTATATCACAAATTGACTACCTTCTCATCTGCAAACGATACCGAAATTCTATAAAATCAATAAAATCATACCCCGGATCTGATGTGAGATCAGATCACAACCCAGTTGTAGGAAGGTTTAGAATTAATCTAAAAAAGCTTGTGGCTAAAACTAAAGTAGAGAGGATACAAGTATCCGTTTGAAAGATCCATCGACAAAAGAGCAAGTCACACTAAAAATTAAAGAAGAGCTCACTAAAATAGAAATTATTCCTACTGAAGATGCGAACAGGAAATGGTATATATTAAAAGATGCTCTTATACGCACAGGTGAGACAACACTAACACCTAAGCTTATTAAGAACAAAAATGAATGGATGACCGATGAGATCCTGGATCTCATGGAAGCAAGAAGATCCTATAAAACCAAAGACAAAAACATGTATAATATTATACACACATAAATAAGGAGAATGATCAGAGATGCAAAGGAAAGATGGTATAGTGACAGATGCGAAGAGATTGAATAGTTGGTAGAGAAACATGATAACTTAAACCTTCATAAAAAAATTTGGGAAATAACAGGCACTAATATTAAGAAAAACTCAAACATACTGCTGGATAAAGTCGGCAAAATAATTATAAACGTCAGTGAAAGGCTTAAAAGATGGCAGGAATATATTCAAGAGCTATTTAAAGACGAACGTACTGAGATAGTACTAGAGCAGGCAAAGTTCGACAACGGCCCAGACGTAACAGAAGATGAGGTATTAGAGGCGATAAAGCGAACAACGAACAACAAGGCAACAGGTCCTGACGAAATACCTGTAGACATAATACTGTTAATAGAAGAACAGCAAATTGGAATATTTGTCGAGTTATTCAATACAATATACAGTACAGGAATCATTCCCAGAGATTGGCTGATGTCAACATTCATAACACTACCAAAAAAACCAATTGCAAAAGAATGCCAAGACCGCCGAATAATAAGTTTAATGAGTCATACGCTCAAAATATTTTTAAAAATTATACACCGGAGAATACACAACAAACTTGAGCAGGACGTAAGTGACACACAATTTGAATTTAGAAATGCACTGGGAACAAGGGAAGCCCTGTTCGCTGTGAATGTACTTGTGCAAAGGTGCATGGATGTTAATCAGTCAGTATATATGTGTTTCTTGGATTACAACAAAGCCTTCGATAAGGTCAGACATAACCGTCTTATCGAATTACTTGAAAAGAAAAACTTAGATATGAGAGACATCAGAATCATTAGTGCTATCTGTTATAATCAGATCGCTGTGATAAAAGAGAACAACGTCTTTTCAAATGAAATACAGATTGAGAGGGGCGTTAGGCAGGGCAGTGTCCTGTCTCCTACTTTGTTTAATTTGTATTCAGAGGAAATAATCCAGGAAGCACTAGAAGAACTAACTATGGGAATAAAAGTAAATGGTCGACCAATCAATAATATACGGTTTGCCGACGACACTATTTTATTAGCGGAATATCTTGAGGATTTACAACAAATGGTTGACAGAGTGGTAGAAGTCAGTGAAGAAAACGAACTGTCCCTAAACACAAAAAAGACAAAATTTATGGAAAATTACCAAAACCCAACAGCGACAAGAAAACATAACAATATATGGAGAACAAATTAAAAAAGTTGAAAAATATAAATATCTGGGTACAATAATTAATGAAAATAATGAGTACACAGAAGAGATTAAGGCAAGAATAGGACAGGCAAAGAATTCTTTCAACAAACTGAAAAAAGTACTCTGCAACAGGGACATTTCCATTTCTTTAAAGATAAGACTTCTGAGCTAGGTGTTCTCCGTATTATTATATGGTTTAGAGGCTTGGACTTTAAAGAAAGATGTTTCGGACAGATTGGAAGCCTTCGAGTTATGGGCCTACAGAAGTGGATACAGTCACGAATGTCGAGGTGTTGAGAGGAATGGGAAAAGATAAAGACGTTTTAAATACAATTAAAGTCAGAAAATTGCAATACACTCTGGACCAAAATTAACCGGCCACCTTAAAAATGGGTATTTTTTGATTTCTTATATCTTCTAAACTTGTTGTACGATTTAAGTGATTTAATTAATATGTTATAGCCCTATTCCTTAACAACATCTTTATAATAATATTGTTGCTAAACAGGTAAATTTTCATTGTATACCGGGTGTACGAATCAAACTGTGTTTTTTTCTTAAAGTTTGCATCACCCTGTGGAATACCTCATAACTATAGCCTCATGCTTTCTAAACATTTTTTTTTTGATTGATTTGCTTATGTTGGATAATACAAAAGTTAGGTGCTTTAACAACTAGACATGTTTTTTATCAATTTTTATCTCCGCGGAAGAGAAAAAACTAATCTTTTTAAAAAAACGTCATTAAACAGTAAAAATCCAATGAATAAAATCTTCGAAAAAAATTAACAATATTTTAAAAATCAAAGTCTAATTGAAAAAAATTGGGTATCAATAATGGGTTTTGCCGCCTCTAGCCCTTAGGACTTCTTGGAGCCCGTTTGGCAATCCATTCATGCTATCCTGGATATCAGATTGGGGGATATTGTGCCACTCCTCTACCGCAGCTGTCTTCGGCTCTTCAAAGATTGCAGGAGCTGGTACTCTACCTCTTACCCGTTTTCTAAGGTTGTCCCAGATATGCTCAATTGGGTTAAGATCGGGACTGTGTGCTGGCCATGGCAGAACTTAAATCCCGAGGTCATTAAGGTACTCACAGGTAAATCTTGCTGTATGGCAACGTGCATTGTCATGCATTAGTCTGAAGTTATCACCAATGAATGGTGCAAAAGACATGACATGGTCTTGGAGAACTTCTTGCACGTATACTTGGGCATTCATACTGCCTCTACCGAACACAACAAGATCAGTACGCGCTTAGTAAGAAATACCCTCCCAAATCATAATTGACCTTCCTCGGTAAGTCACTGTTTCGGTTATAGCGCATGCAGCAAACCTTTCATT
Source organism: Diabrotica undecimpunctata (assembly GCF_040954645.1). Classification (NCBI taxonomy): domain Eukaryota; kingdom Metazoa; phylum Arthropoda; class Insecta; order Coleoptera; family Chrysomelidae; genus Diabrotica; species Diabrotica undecimpunctata. The sequence continues at coordinate 98,284,070 of NC_092809.1, forward strand.
TTGACGCCTATAGACACGTTGGCGTCTATCTGGACCGTTTAGAGCTATTCTGTTCTAATCTGAGAACAGTATATTCTTCCATTTTGCCATAGTCCAGTTAGCATCTTCTCGCACAAAATAAAGTCTAGCCCGACGGTGTTATAGGAGCAGTTGTGGTGCGCGAGCTGGACGAAAAGCCCTCAAGTTTATATCTGACATTCTTCTTCTAATCGTTTGTCTACTCACACTAACGTTTCTCACCTCAAAAAGAGACCTACGAGCTTCAGGGGCGGTGCAAAAGCGATTTTTCAATACTTTAGTGACAATGAAGCGGTCATCTCGAACTGAAGTGCATCGTTTTCGGCCTTGACCTGGCCTGCGGTTGTACGATCATGTCTCCCGAAATCGTCTGATGGCATCTTGTATCGTATTTCTGGGTACATCGAGTATACCAGTGATATGACGTTGAATGTAACCAGCATCAACTTAAGCCACTGCCCTAACAGCGTCAGTTGGAACGAGTGGCATTTTTAAAATCACAAACAATAAATAAGCACCAAAATTTCAACTTAAACAATATTCGCTCACAATGATATAAAATTACAATTTTAATTTGCAACAATGTCGTACAACGACTATATGTCAAAAATCCTTCAATGACACAAATTTAGGAAAGAAACTGTCACAGGTAATGTAAACAAAACAATAATAAAGGTAGTGGGGTTAATTTTTCTGGTGAGTTAAATCGTCTATATTGATGAAAAACATGGCTAGTTGTTAAACTACCTAACTTTTTTATTATACGACATAAGCAAATAAATCAAAATACAAAATGTTGAGAAAACATAAAGCCATAGTTAGGTTTTAATTTCAATATTTTATAAATGCTAGAATATTGCACAGGGTGATGCAAACTTTCAGAAAAAACACAGTTTAATTCGTACACCCGGTATACAATGAAAATTTACCTGTTTAGCAACCATATTATTATAACGATATTGTCAAGAAATAAGACTATAATATATTAAAAAAATCACTTAAATCGGACAACAGGTTTAAGAGATATAAGACATCAAAAATTACCCATTTTTAAGGTGGCCGGTTAATTTTGGCCCAAAGTGTATCTGTGACATGTCATGAGGGGCGAGCGTTATAACTTGTTGCAATTAATAATGCAAGGAAGAATACAGTGTAGAAGGAGTCGCGGAAGAAGACGCATCTCCTGGTTAAATAATTTGAGAGCTTGGTTTAACTGCACTTCTGCTGACCACTTTAGAGCAGCGGCATCGAAAGTGCGAATTGCCATGATGGTTGTCAACCTTCTTAGGGGAGATGGCACGTGAAGAAGAAGATGTTACAAATCACAACCACTGGTTCAATATATAATAAATCCGTGCAAATCCTGGCCTATTCTGATGATATCAATAGTGTTGGGAGAACGGAAAACGTTGTACGAGAGGCGTAAGTAGTATTAAAAGAATCAGCTACAAAAATGGGTTTAATAATAAGCACCAACAAAACGAAGTATATGAAAATAAGCACGCAACCACAAATCCTACGATCACTCGTTATAGAAAACGACGTCATCGAAGCAGTGAACGAATTTGTATACCTGAGAGCGCTCCTAACACTGAAAATAATACTACCGCAGAGAAACCGCAGAATTTGCACGGCTAACAGATGCTATTTTGGGCTTAATCTCCTTCTTAAATCCACAATTATATCGAGAAATACAAAAATAAACCTCTTCAAAACAATAATACGCCCACTCCTAACATATGGTTAACCTGAACCTGAACGCAAAAAACAAAAATAAAAACTTTTTTTTGTTTCCTTTGGAAACAAAAAAAATGGAGATTATAAGAGACCCAAAATAACACAGGACATATTGAGTTAGATGGTTAGGACATACTTTACTAATGCCAAAAAATAAGAAACGTCCTAAGAGTTCTAGAAGCAGGAGAATACAGGGAGAAAAGAAGAAGGAGACCAGAAGGAAGGGGTTTGATGACGTTCGTAATGACATGGAAAAAATAGGAACAAGCAACTGGAGAGAACAAGAGTGAAGGACAGGAAAAAGTGAAAGAAACTAGTTACGACTATTGAAGATAAGGGTCTTAAATATACTAAATTAATACTGCATACTCACCATTACTCTGTATACAGACGCAATTCTTGATGGGTTACAATCTTTTGGATTTTTATGCCAACTCCAATCAGGGTAAGGTCTAATAATTGGATTTCGACTTTTATCAAGAACAACGGTACCCAACGTAGCAGGAATACCATCTTGGAATCTTGGGATCGTAACGAATACTACAGGATTTCTTCCAGCTGAAAATAAAAAAATGATGTCTTAACAGAGATGTTGGTTAAATCCACATTCTGGTTTTACTTAAACATGTATATCTTTAACAAATAGGTTTCGCTTTTGTTGTATCACGATTGGGTCTATTATTATTTCCATTATTTTTTTGATTATATTCATTTATATTTATAAATGTCATCCTTTTGAAAATACGTATAAACTAATACAAATTCGCATTTTTTTAAAGATCTGTATAAGGTGTTTTCCATTGTTATTTCTAATATCTTCTCCGGGTTTTCACGTTGTCATTTTTTTTTCTAGAACGCAGTTTAATATTTTAATCATTTAATAAGCTGCGTTCAGTTCTGGGTTATTCAATCATCGGTTCTTCTAATAATTCGTTATTAAATAACCATTAGCATCATCATTCTGGCTTTACAACCCTACGTGGGTCCTAGCCTCCTCAAGAATTTCTCTCCAGTTGTTCCTATCCATCGCCTTTCTCCGCCAAGCATTTATTCCCATATTTCTCATGTCTTCATCGATGTTATCAAGGAACCTGGTTCTAGGTCTTCCTCTTCTCTGACCAATAGGTCTATGAAGGAGGGTTTTTCTAGCTGAGTCATTTTGTTCCATCCGCATTACATGCCCTATCCACCTCAGACGTCCTATCTTAATATGTTTTACGATATCAGGTTCCTGGTATATTCTATATAGTTCGAAGTTGTATCGTCTTCTCCACACTCCATTGTCATTCACTGCTCCATAAATTAGCTTTAGTAGTTTTCTTTCGAAATATCCTAACATGTTTTCATTATTTTTTGATAGAGTCCAGGTCTCTGAACCATATGTTAGGACTGGACGTATTATTGTTTTGCAGAGTTTTATTTTTGTATTTCTTGATATAATTGTGGATTTAAGGAGGAGATTGAGCCCATAATAGGTCGTGCAAATTTTGCGGTAGTATTATTTTCAGTGTTAAAGAGCGTTCCCATGTATACAAATTCGTTCACTGCGTCAATGACGTCTTTTTCTATAACAAGTGGTTGCAGTATTTGTGGTTGCGTGCTTATTTTCATATACTTCGTTTTGTTGGTGTTTATTAGTAGTACCCATTTTTGTAGCTGATTTTTTTAATGCTACATACGCCTCTCGTACAGTGTTATTCGTTCTTCCAACAATATTGATATCATCAGCATAGACCAGGATTTGCACTGATTGATTATATATTGAACCAGTGGTTGTGATTTGTGACATACGTATTACTTTTTCCAGTGCCAGATTGACCAGTATAAAGGAGAGAGGGTCTCCCTGGCGCCTGGCCTGGCCCGTTATTTGTCTTAAAAGGTTTAGACAGTTCTCCCGGAATTCGTACTCTACATTCAACTTTTTTTAAGAGTTAGTTATGTTAGATTTACCAACTGATTTGGTATTCCTAGCTCTTTCATTGCTTTGAATATTTCTCTTCTATTGACAGAGTCGTAAGCTGCTTTGTAGTCTATAAATATGTGATGAATTTCAATGCCATACTTCATAAATTTTGTTTCAGGGTTGCAATATAATGAATTGTCGATTTACCACCTCCGAAACCAGCCTGGTATTTTTCTACTGTCCGTTCTGCATATGGTGCCATACGATGACATAGTACTTGGAAAAATATTTTATACGCTGCATTTAGCAGCGTAATTTCACTGTGGTTAGAGCATTCAAGGATATCTCCTTTTTTGTGTATGGTGCAAAGTATTCCAGTATTCCAAAAATTGGGGAGGGATTTATGTGTCCATATTTCTTTTATAAGCTGCTGTAGTGCCAATATGGCCATTATGGTATTATGGCCACCTTCTTTATATAGTTCAGCTGGGAGATTATCTATTCCGGGTGATTTGTTTCTGGCTAGTTTTTTTAACTGCATCTTTAACTTCAGGAATCGCTGGTGGTTCCTCTTCCCTCTCGTCTGTTTCCCTTACCTCATCTCTTTCGTCTTCCAGGTTTTCTTCTTCTTCCTTTATATTAAGTGCCTGGTTAAAGTATTCCACCCATCTATTCAATACATCTTTGATTGTTGTTAATAGGTCGCCATTCTGACTTCTGAATTGTCTTGTAGTTGCCTTGAATTCTTTACTGTTGATTAAATTAAATTAAATAATCATATTTTAATTATATCGCAGTTAGCTTTACATAAATCCAATAATAAAATTAAAAAATTGTATTGTGACTTTCTGATTCTTTTCATTTTGTATTTTTTCCTGATTTTATTAAAATTACAATTAAAATCTGCAAACTAGGGATTTTTTTGATACTACAGTAACAAGTTGTCATTTTAGTAGTAAGAAATTAGTTCGGCTGTCACTTAATAGATGGAAACATAAGTTTACGTGTCATTTAATAGAAGGCAGCAGTGATGTATTAAATGGCGACAGATGGGCGTTTGCCGATTTTAAGAAAAATTTGCAAAACAATGAAAACGAGTTTTGTAGGTATATGGTTATCATGAAAATACGAATCACGTGGTTTTGTTTAGCAAAGTGGCCCCTCCCAGTAAACATTTTGGTCTCGTAACCTTCAATCATGACTGTATAATATCACAGTGTTTTAACAATACAATTACACTATTTTTACCCTTGGCACCGTGACGTTATAATAGAGAGTTATCAAGTGAAAGAGTGAGAATACTGTAACGTTATTTTAACAATGGAGCATGCGCAGCATGAAAATTGAATAACGTAAGTGATTTTAACGTTTACGGGCTCCGTTACAGTATGTCGAATATCGGGTTTAATATGCGGCAACGTTAGCAGCGAATCGCACCAATTCGTCAAGACTCGGGACTCGGAGATTGAAGTTCCTGTTCTGTAATTTTATTTCTGTGCAATGTGCATTAGTTAACACGTGTTTTGTGTTTTCTTGGTTAAGCATCTGCGAGACAAATAAAACATTTCATTATATTTCATTATATTTATAAATTATGAACACGGAAATAGTGAAAAAGACAAAAAGGCTGCGTTTTACAAGCACTGATGACTAGACTTCGGCAAATATGCATATTGCATATTTTGCATATTGTGCATATTTTATGCAAATATTTCATATTTTGGCATATTTGTATAAAAGTTTGCATAAAGTGCATAAAAGTTCAGATTTTTATACTGTATTTGAAAATTTTTAAACATACCAATTTATTTCAATTCTTGTATAAAACTTTGTAGTCATTTTAATCAAGAAATGATCTAAGTACGTAATCTCTACAGGTACAAAACATTTACAATTTCAAAGAAGATCAATTTAAGTAGCCCTCAACATTCTTAGAAAGTCTCGGTCACTGAGGCATTCAGTTATTGGATAATCGCTAAGGGTTCGCTCATTTGCATTTTATGATCTAATCCCCAAATCTATCTACAATTTATTGTATCTTAACAGCAGGTAAACGGCTAATAGTTTTGTTCCTAATTTAGGGATTTTCCAAAATCTCCCAGTTTATTGAATTAGGTACCTAAACATTTCTAATTTGATGCTCAGATTTGTAAATCATTTTTGTTTTGATATTCAAAGCGTAAACACTCGTTGTGCGTAACAAAAAGGAAGATTGTGATTTTATAATGCCTAAAACAACCAGTGCTTCAACTTGGATTAAACCTTATAAAGAGCTGTCTATGGATATGGGAAAAATCTACTGTTCAGTCTGTGGCAAAATTGTAAGTATCTAATATTTTCTATTAAATATCTAATATTTCATACATACAGGGTGTTTCCAAATGACACTTACAACGTTTGACTGTAGATACTTCTCGAAAAATTGAAAAAAACGATATAGTTAATGAGGGGTCAAACTTATTTACTTCTCGAGATACAGGGTGTTAAAATTAAAAAAAATTAAATTCTTTTAGTTAATAACAACAATAACTTTAAAACCAATAAACGTATTTACTTGAAATTTAGTACTCGTAGGTTGTTTTTAAATGAAAAATAGCTTCCTTTAGTGAGAAAAAATTGTCCATGGTACAATACAATGGTGTGTATTTAGAAAAATTTTTCACCTTTACTTTTTTTTATGAAGTCAGCTATTCTAAAACACAATTATTTTTATTGTAATTGAATTAACAAAAAAAAACTTTTGTTGAATTTTAAAATAAGTTATATGATGTACTAATGGTTAGTAACAAAAACTAATTTGTGGATTAATACTGCATTTAAAACACTTAGCGAGTGTTTTTTTTTTCCAAACCAGTTATTTGATTAACCAAAAACACCTTGTATATTTTTATATTTTAAAGGTTGGGTTAAAATAAAGGTTTTTATTTTTATTTATAGATAGCATGTGAGAAGAAATTTCAGATAGACCAACATGTGAGAACTGCTTCACACATTGCAAAAAAAGGAAAAATAGGAGGAAAACATCAAACTTCAATGGCTAAATGTTTCCAATCTACTTCAAAAAAATTAGATGAACAAGAAACTTTTAATGAAGACTTGTGTCGCGCATTAGTGTCTGCAAACATACCGCTTTCAAAATTAGCAAATGTAAATTTTAGTTCGTTCCTAAAAAAATATTGCAAACTTAATGTTCCAAGTGATCGGTCTCTAAGAAGAAATAATGTGAACGGACTATACTCGTCGGTGTTAATTAATATTAAGGAAGAAATTGCAGATAATTATTTTAACATATCTGTAGACGAAACCACTGATTCCTCAGGAAAGTATATTGCTCATTTATTGATTGGTGTTCTTAAAGAAGATACCTTACCAAAATCTCATCTTATTTCATGCCAGCAACTTGAGAAAACAAATGCTTTGACAATTTCGCGTTTTATACAAGAAACATTAGCAACTTTTTTTCTTCCGACAACTATTCCTTCTAATAAATTACTGCTTATTTTATCGGATGCTGCTCCTTATATGGTGAAAGCAGGACAAAATTTAAAAATATTTTTCCCAGATTTAATACATGTTACTTGTGTAGCGCATGGATTAAACAGAGTTGCAGAGGAAATACGAAAAAAGTTTCCTCTTGTAAATACCATGATATCCAGTGTCAAAAAAGTATTTCTTAAATCTCCTATAAGAATTCAACTTTATAAAGAAATGCTACCTAACATTCCTCTTCCACCACAACCTATTTTAACGCGATGGGGAACATGGTTAGAAGCAGCTAATTTTTATGCAGATCATTTTGTTAAAATAAAGAACATAATTGATACGTTAACAGATGAAAGTTCCCAATCTCTTTTGGATTCTAAACAAAATTTTCAGAGTAACTTGCTTCAACAAGAACTTTCATTTATAAAATCAAATTTTAGTTTTGTTCAAAAAACAATTACTCAGTTAGAATCACCAAAACTGTCATTGTTCGAAAGTACAGCATTAATAAAAGAATTTGCGTCATGTTGTCGGAACGTTAGAGGTAATATTGGAAAAGATATTTTAAAAAAATTTGAAGCTACTATGGAAAAAAATAAAGGTTACCATATTCTTTCTGAAGTAGTCAGTGTTCTAGCTGGAAATATTTCGGAAACAATTAATTTAGAACCAAATGTTTTGGTTAGTTTGAAAAATGCTCCCGTTACATCAGTTGATGTTGAACGAAGTTTTTCCATATATAAATATATGTACTCAGACAGAAGCCACAAGTTTTTGTTAGAAAATTTTGAACACCACTTGGTCATTTATTGTTACCATAATTCTAAATAAGTTTATTCATACTTAAAAATAATGTAGTTACTTAAAATAAATGTAAATCTTAATGAATAGTAGGAAATATTTAGTTATGTACACTTTTTTTTTAAATAAAATTGTTACTATTTTACGATTTTTTTATTTATTTGTATGCATATTTTGTAAAATATTTGCATATTTTCGGGTAAACAGGTGCATATTTATGCGCATATTTTCTACATTTTTATTTGCATATTTGCCGAAGTCTACTGATGACCTTTTACTAATAAAAGAAGTGCGAGGAGTCAACCCTCTAGAATGTCCTGTTTTGCAACCGAAAATACTATTTGGCTTGCTCAGGCTCTAAGCTATCAAATTGAACACAGAATGTACATTTTGTATGTTACTATTTAAAATATGATTTACTATTAAATCTTCTATCGTCATTTGCTTCAACTAATATTGCTTGTTCTAAAATATCTTCCATATTTCTGTAGAACAAAATTTAAACCCAAAATGTACAAAACCAGACAAAATATATACCTTGGGTGAAATAAAACAAAAAAAAATTAATCATTTTGCTGTGACAAACGACATTTGACTGACAGCTGCCAACTATTAACGTGAAGCACCAATTCGACCATTTGATAACTCTAAAATACATATCAGTTAAAACTTATACCGTAAAAAAATAGCGTTTACGTGTCAAAATAACGGAAGGATAAAATTTTACTTGATAACTCTCTAATCATGGTTGAAAGTCAAACAAGGCTCAAAATGTCTCGAAATGTTTACTAGGGGTTAATACTGGTTTTTACATAATACATAGATTCCATAAGCTTTAGCATGTCACGTGGGACTTATCTAAAACTAATTCCAGTTTTATTCACTTTCTGGCAAATTTAATTTTTACAGACAAAACAATATTATGTAATCATCGATTAATTTTTGTCAGTACATTTAAATATTTACGTAAGTAAAAAAAATATTGAAATTTAACAATATTAATAATTTAATAGTAGTAATAATTAGAAATGAGATGAAATTGTGAAATTACCCTAGGAACAGATTTCACCTGTTGACATTCGATATGAAAAAAATTGTTATTTTAGTGACACCGTGTTTCAACTTACTTAAAAAATTTTAGATTCCTTAGAAATACTGTTCTTATAAATAAATACTAACTCAATCTTCATTCACTTGGGCATTAGGATAATCCCCTTTTGATCATTATTTACTAGTATTTCAAACAATTGCAAATTTCTTTATCAATTTGAAATAAATATTTTTGAGCAAGTACAAGAAATGTAAATGTAGTGAGAATTCACCCTTAGGTACATTATCAAAAAGCCTCTTTAGTAGAAGTACCATGGTCATAAAATCATTATAAAAAGATATTTGTTATTGATCATAGAGATTAGTAAAATTTTGTTTATATTACATTAGCATTGCCTATTCTCATAACTACCTACACAAAAAAAATGAAGAAAAATATGATTATTTTTATTAAATTTTAATTTGAAAAATCAGTAAATGTTTGAAATTAATCAAAAATGTGTATAGTAGGATAAATACACTTTTTAGTGTTTACATCTATTTTCAGTACTTAGGATTGTTAAAAAATATTCAATATTAGGAAACAAGTCTGGTATACACTATTTAAAATGTTTATAAAACTAAAAGAACAACACTCAAAATCAAAACAGCAACTTAACCTTAAAGGTAAATGATTAAAGGTATATCAAATGATCCAATCATCCAATCCGAAAATTAGAATTTGTGAAACTTCAACTAATGTAATAACTAATATCAACTTACATTGAAGAATACTGCCGATTGAGAGCGAACTGTACCGATAGTAAGTTCCAGTACTTGGAATCGCTAGTAACAATGTCGCTGTTCAGAGAATTAAATGTCGGGAAAATCAAAATATAAGAATGATGTACGTGCTGCCATCAACTCAAAGAATTATTAAACGTTAGTTTATTTCAATGCCACTCATTTTAACTGCGGCGTGAACATACCCCCTTAAGTTTCTTAGAATATCTTACAACTTATATTAATCAATTTTTCTTAATAAAGAATTATGAATAAGAACAAAAAAAACATGACTTTTTTTATGAAATACAAAATATAATATGTTCTTACCTGGGTAATAGACATCGGTATCAATCGGAGCTGGTTTTCCTGGAATAAAGACGCGAGCAGCTATATCTGATTTCCTTTTCGCAAAATTTGGATACTCGAAATCCAGTTGTTTAAATTGGTACCATATTTGAAATTTATCCGATAATGACGGTGATACAGCGCTGAAAATTGTTTGTGAAAGACATATCGTCAACAAAAAGCGCAAAAGTCCTTGCTCTAAAATAAACAACAAACATTAAAACAAAAGGTCAAATCGGTTCTATTTAACAAGAACTATTTGGTCGTTTTTTTAATGGCATAACTATACTGTTTATTAAGCTGATTTCACATGAGTAGATGAGCAGAAAAAGAAGAATTCTACCATCAAATAAAAGAAATATAAAAAATAACAAAGAAGCATGAAACAGCAATATGTAGGCGAGACTTTAAAGCTACAGTAGGGCAAAAAATAACGCAATAATCACCGGAAACTTTGGTTTGGGAAAGAAAAAAAAAGAAAATAACTTCATCATTACAAATACCTGCCCTCAAGATGGATAATTAGGTAGAAAAGTACGAAACAAATAAATTACATCTTAATAAGCCACCGATTTTGAAACAACAATAAAAATATAAAAATTTTACGTAATGCATTGGTTAGTGATCCGTGTAGTAGTGTCTGGGGGCTCGGGAGACTGACACCTCGAAAGCACTAAAGAAGACATCAAAGAGAATGTCGAAAGCTTGGGGCAATGATAATTGATGCGGTTCAACCCGGAAGACTGTTGAGTTTAAAATTAATTTTATTCTTGTAATAGTATTCATCTTAGTTCTAGGTTTAATTGTACTAACCGCGGAAATCTGTCGTACAACAACAGCGCTTTCGAACTGGAAGTTCGCGTACACACGCAATATTCGTCATAAAGCCAATTACTGAAAAATCAATAAAGTATGGGAAATCAATCAAAAAATCAATTAAAGTAAGGAAAGGCATTTAACAGACTTTGTTAGACTCAAAGACGTAATCCATCTTTTGTATAATAGAGAAGTTCCCCTATATCTCCTAAATATTATAAAACTATCAAAAATAATTACCAAAAGAACACGATGAAAGTCAGAATAGATGGACAACTTACAGAACTTGTAGACGTAGGCAGCGATTAAGACAGGGGGAATAATTGAGCCCTATGCTCATCAATTTCATCATGAATGAAATCATCGAAAGCGTCAACAAAGGAAGAGGAAACAGAATGGGAAACAAAACAGTAAATATAATCTGTTATACATACGACGCAATATTGATATGCAAGATGAAGATAGTCTGCAAAAACTAGTCTACAGATTTAAAATAGGAGCATAAGAATTTAATATCACAATCTAAACACAAACAACTAAAACAATAGTAAGCACTGGTTATTAGTAATCACTGACTAAAGGGCAGATAATATGCAACTTGCATTTTTATGTATTATTTGCATTTTTTTGTGAATTCATAAAATTTGTATTTTTTTAACACTCCGGTCATTTATTTGCATAGTTTATTTACTGTTACATGTATAATATTATATATTTATACTATTTGCATACTTTGAGGTTTTCTTATTCATCTTCATCTTTATTGTCTATATATATATATATATATATATATATATATATATTTCGGATTTTTGAAGAGTTATACGCTTTTTTTCAAAAAAACATGCATTTTTAGGTTATGTACAACATATAACCTATGGGTCTAGAATTAATAGACAAGTTTTGTAAAAGCCTTAACTATATGTGTGAATTTTTTAAAATTTCTAAGTTAATTGCTACCCAGTTAAAAAAAATAAAACCGAAAAATTGAAGTTTTTAGCGGTAAGGGGTGAGGGGAGTGGATGTTGGGCTAAAAGAGCACTGACCAGTATTTTTAATCACATAGAACGTAAAAAAATGATAAGAATTGAATTCTGGCAGTGAGGGCAGTTTGCCTATCTTAACGTAGGGTAGGGTAACCTTTCTACTTTGAATTAAACAACATGATAGGTAAAAAATGGATTTGGGCCACACAATATTTGGAATGTGAATTATTTACAGCAAAATGCAGAGACGTCATTTATCATGGTTTAGAAATACTGATCCATGTCATACAAACAATGATAAGAAGGTCCTAAAAAACCAGAAGTGGATTTCCATAGAGTTATCGCAAAAAAACATAACAATTTTATTAGTGATTACACACTCATGAGAAAAGTATATTCCATCTGAATAAGAATGTAACAGTTTGTAGTATAAAAACTCATTGTTTATTGTTTATGAAATACATTTAATAAATATAGTTCAAGTTCAGCATAATAATTTAATTTTTGATCAATCATGTTTATTATTAAACTCTAATCAAATATGTTATTTATATTGTTAACCTTCGGGTAGTGGCGCTTTAGATTCTTACAAGTTTAGTTGCCCCAGTCTTATAGACCAGGCGTGTCTAAAAAATAGAAATAGAAGATTTTTCTTTTTTATTTTGTAGAAATTTAGAATAGGTAAATATATTAAGACGTTGTAGCAAAAAAAATAATTTAAACTTTATTACATTAAACAGAACAATGATTTGAATAGTTATTGAAAAAAAAATGTCATGTGTATTATAAGAAACGATTGTGATATCCTCTGTAAAGCCAAACATGCTAGTATGGATTGGATGTTTAGTGGGGTTTGAAAACTCGACTGGTAGTTCTGTTTTATTTTTTTTAGCGTTCCAATAGTAGTTATTTTGTAATCCAAAAGCAACTTTTCCACAAGTGGAACTGATGTAAACCAGTTATCCATTGTCAAGTAACCGCGTGAACCAGAAATGTGTTTGCACACTCTTAAAACCTCATCACTAGGGTTATTAGAAAATTTATATGGGCCATCGGGTTGGGATCCCACGTAGACTTCCATTTTTGAAATGTAATACTTTTAAATCACAAACTGCAAATATCTTGAGTCCGTATTTATTAGGTTTTGAGGGAATGTACTGACGGAACGAACATTTTCCTCTAAAAACATAGAGCATCTCATCAATGGTAACAAATGATGAATGATTATAACCATCTTGACAATTTTTTACGAAATGGTCAAACACCACACGAATGGGAGCTAGCTTGTCATTTGTTGATCGCTCTGCACATGTTTCCTTATCATTAAATCTAATGCAACGAAGAAGAAATCGGAACCTTTGTAGAGTCATCGTAAGATAAAAAATTTCTATACCATAACCATCTCTCCTCCAAACATCTTCTGCCCTTGCACGATTACAGTGACCTAGCCCAGATAAATACAAGAGTCCTATAAAAGCACGAATTTCCATTTCATCAGTGAGATTAGCATTTTGTTCTCGCGAATAGTTTTCTAGAATGGAGGCTATGTATTTATTTGTATTTTCCACAATGATACCCAATATCGTGCCATCCAAAAAATAATTCCAAATTCCGACAGCGTCCTTTAAATTTTTAGTACTTGTTGTAGGCCCTGGTAAGGGCGAATTATTATGTTATCCTGTCTTGTTCTAGTGGTTCTTGGCGGATGCTTCTTTCAGTGAGTTGTACGGTTCTTGCCCATCACAATAAAAATTTAGCATGACTTGCTAATAAATATTCTAGTTTTTTAACATACCTATATAGTAAGGGCAGACTGACGAACCGCAACTATTTCATCTGCATCTGATATCTCCTGTTCTGATTCGCTGTCGTAATTTATAACTTCCTCAATGTCCTGTTCCTCTTTCACTGATTCATCTTCGAAAGCCACTGATTCAATATCACTATTATCTAGTCATACTTCTTTTAAAAGTTTCTGCAAGTAAGCTTGTGCTCCGTGCTCGTAATCGCCCATTGCTAAAATCTAACAATATTTTAATTAGAATTAGAGAAATGTACAAATATCTAAGAGCTTACCTCGGAATATTTTTGTATCGATATTAGTGGCGCCGGTCTGAGACACTCGAAAGCTCGTTTACTATAGCACACTATTACATTGTAATGGTCACACGACGACTAACCGTCAGTCACAACGGTACATAAAGGTACTGAAACCTTCGATTCCTTACAATAACCTGTTTAATACCAACATTAAAAAACAGTATACCCGGTCTCTCACACAGTGACGCCACTACCCAAAGGTTAATGGAAATTCTATCTCTCTCTTAAAATACAAATTAAACAAACTATTTTGGTACAAATAACCACAGTTATCGAGGTACTTTATGTAAACAAAAATTATTTTGTTTTCGTCACCTCGGGGAACAAATAAGGGTCTAACCACCTTCTGATATCCCCGGGTGCTCTGTAGAGGGCTTTGAATATACTGTCGAGAGCTCCTCTACTTAAGTCCATTTTCGGGTTATGAACTTGGAAAATATTTATCTTCGGTTTCTTGCCTTGAAAAAGGCAAGATATTTCTTACATGACAATTTTTTCGTCGAAATAAAAACACCAAGTTAAGTTGAAACAATTCTCAGCCACAGAGTATAGAAAATAGATGCAGGAAGCAGAGCCCCAAGAGCACTAAGCTCTCGGAGAGCCCGTGAGGGACCGACCTGGCTGACCTGAAAATCGCCAATATTTATATGCGCTGTTCGAGCGATAAATGGGGATTTCCAGGTCAAGAGCCAATGGGAAAATTCGAGGCGGGGCGATGCGCATCGAAATGCGTACTAGTCCACACACTATGGCATTCGATGACATTTTGTTACTTGGTAATACAAAAAAACTATTAATAATTTAATTTTATCTGCCTTATTAGATGATTAAAATGAGATTGTTATATCCAGCAACTAAACCCAAATATATCTATATTCTGGAAGCTAACTAAAATACTAAGAAAAGATAAAAAACCAATTCCATTGTTACATGGAACAAATGGAATTGTATACGCAGAAGAAGGTAAAGCGGAAGTTATTAAAAACACGCTAGAAAGAGAATGTAGGAAAAATTATCATCCCGGTGAAAATATCGACTTCACAGAAGAAGTGGAAAGAAGATGGAAAGAAGATACAGGACAATAAAAAGGAGAAGGGGCAACATATATATTACCCACACCTCCCCTGAAGAGGTAAGACAGTTGATCAAGCCTACTAGCGCCAAAAAGCTCCAGGACCCGACCACATTACTAATAGAAGAAATCGGAACAATACCTGAAGAACAGTTCGGATTCAGATCCGAACACTCATGTGAACTTGAGGTACCGCGTCTAGCAGAATATATCACAAAAGTATTCAACGAAAAGAAATATACAGCAGCCTCTTTTCTAGATGTCAATAAATCATTCGACAGAGTCTGGCATGAAGGCCTGCTATATAAAATGAACCAATATGGTTATAGTTAGGCGATGACATGTCTTCTCCCGTCATACCTAGCTGACAGGAGGTTCAGAGTTCGGATAGCGCCAACTCTGTCCTAAGCTGGAGAAATGAAGGCTTGAGCGATTACCAGTAATGCTTTGATAAGTGATCAGTGTAGTAGTGTCTGAGTACTCGGGAGACTGAGACCTTGGAAGCTCTGAAGAAGACAGCGAAGACGATGTCGAAAGCTTGGAGTATATCTCGGTATATATATTTCATATAGTTATTATTATAAAGGACAATAATATTAACTTACTTAGTGTACCCATCGTTGCAGTTTAGTTATCACTCGCTTAAACAATAAAAAGCACTAACAATACCATACAACTAATTAACAATTTTTATTTTTATATACCGCAGCTTCACTGCCCGTTTGTTCGCAAATTTTATTATTTAAACAATGACTATTCAACGAAACTGTTTAAGGTTTTATAAACGGAAACGGGATTCGGAAAATAATGATTCTTCGAACGTGGTAGGAAGATGTTCTCTTATCAGTGAGAAACTCGGTATTTCAGATTTTTGTTTTTATTTGCATTGAAAGAAGCGAATGACGATAGTGGAAATACAACTTTTATGTAGTTATAATTAGCGAAATGTAGTTAATAGATAATCGCGGATGAAATTCTCTTTTTATATGTTTGCACCATTTATGAACTTGTGTACAGGGTGTCCCAAAAAGATTGGTTATAAATTATACCAAGATTTTTAGGGATGAAGTGTATTTTGTCTAACTTACATATATGCAAAAGTTCACCCAAAAAAAATTACGGGCTATTAAAAGTTAAAAAATAAAACCGAATTTTTTAATATTGCTGCCAAATGGTTTAAAAATTTTTTATGAAAATTTATATTATGTGTGAGCATGCCATGGCCAATAAAACTGAAGTAGCGAACATTTTTATTCTTAAATTTTTTAGATTTCAGAAGGGTCTCCAAACCTTACCCTTCCCCAACTTTTTTATAGTATCATTTTGGATTAAAAATGGGACGTCAGTAGAATGAAATACCTATTTTACAACTTTTTTGTCTGTTGGTATTTGTTCGTAAACTAAAAAAAAATAATTTCGAGGATACCTCCATTTTTTTAGATGCAATGGCAATAATACATTTTTATAAATATTAAGTTTGTTATTAACTTTCAATTAGGAACAGAAAATGTATTAATTTAATTAAAAAGGTGTTTAAAGTGACCTCCTCCTACCTGTAGACAGGCGATAATACGAATGTCATAGGCATAGGCGGCAATTTGTAATGATTTATTTGTTAGGAGATTACCTCTTTCTATATTCAGCTGTCTATCACATATTCGAGAGTCAGGCTGAATAGTGTTGGTGCCAGCCAGTCTTCTTGCTTTAATCCTTTGACTATTGAAAAGTTCTGTGAGCTCATTTTGTATGTTTTACCAGTCGGATGCTATGACTAGACTGATGCTATGTAATATTTGATATAACTTTTGTCTAATAATTGAGTCGTAGGCCTGTTTGAAATCTATGAATATTTTGTGGACGTCAATATCATATTACCACGATTAGCTTAAAATTTGTTTCACTTTGAATAGCAGATCAGTTGTAAATCTTTCTTGTCTGAAACCGGTTTGATATTCTCCGACAAAATTTTGAGTTAGTTGCTAAAGTCGTTTGTTAGTATGTAAGTAAATACTTTGTAAGCTGTGCGCAAAACGGTTAGGCCGCGAGAATTTTCGCACTTCAGTTTAACCTATTTTTTATAGATTGGGTATTATAATCCCGGCTCTCCTGTCGCTAGGGATCTTTTTCTTCTTCCAAATCTAGTTCATAAGCATATGCATTTGTCCTACTAGGAGTTGGCCACCTAATTTATATAGCTCAGAGGGGACGTTGTCAATACCTGGAGCCTTGTTATTCTTTTGTGCTCGTATTACTTGTTTTACCTCTTCCATCATCGAGGGTTCTATATTTTTGGTGATTCCTTAATGTGATTCTGGTCCATATGCTCTTCATTTTCTTGCGTCCATAAGAGAGTTTTAAAATAGGTTTTCCAGACTTATTTAATTTCTTTTGGATCACTGGTTATTTGCCCTTCTTGATTTCAGCATAGAGTTGTATCCTTCTCTTAAATTGCTTAGATATGCTTCTCTTATATCGTTGATTTAGAAATTTTCTTTCATGTTCTGTACAATAACGTTTTCGTATTTTTTTTCTATGCGGCATATTTTATAGACCCTTCATCGTCCATTTTCGTAACTTGCTCTTCTTTCTCTGGTTCTTCTTTCCATATATTTCTTGTATTCTTCGTTTCTTTCGTGTATGGCCTTTTTACACTCGTCATTGAACCATTCTCTTTTTATGTGTTTTATTTTGCCAATAATCCCTGGTCAATCGATATTCGATAAGATTTTGTTCGATATAGTAAATAGGGAGATTCTTCTATAATTGGAGCACTTAGTTTTGTCTCCCGTTTTATGGATAAAGATTTTTACTTTATTTTCGTTTTGTTGATATTTCATTATTAATTAATGTAAATGTCTACTTGGAGTACGTACAGTAAACTTCTTTCTTTATTTGATCCTCCTCTACCTTTTCTCCTTCGTAAGGATGTAGTGGCGCCATGTAATTTGTTTAACTGTTTTTGTCCAATCATCTCTCTCCTGTGCGTGTTGTTTTAGTTCGGAGAATGAGTAACCAGTGATGTCCTTGATTTGGTCCGACCATCGTACTGGAGATTTTCCTCTGGTTCTTTTACCCGCTACGTTATCTTCAACTATCATTCGCTCCATGCCTTTTCTTCTTCTAGTTATATGTTCAAAATATCTCAGTATATCTTGGTTGATAGTTGTGATGAGTCTAGTTTTTATGTTAAGTTCTGCTAAAATTGAGTTATTTGTGCGATGGGCGGTCCATGGTATGCGCAACATTCTACGGTACCCACATTTTAAATGCCATTATACGCTTTGAATCGACTCTTTATTGTCCAAGTTTCTGAAGCATAGTCTATTTATAATTTGTTCGAGTTCTTTGGTTTTTGATTTTTCTTCCTCCTATCGTTGCTCCACCCTGCCATTCCTCAAAAACTTGTCGCATAATATGTTCTCCATATATACTGAATAGAATAGGGGATATATTACATTCCTGTGGAACTCCAGATTTTAATTGGCAGTTTTTCGAAACCACCTTATTAACTCTTGCATTAGCAGTAATATTTACATATAGTATTTGTAATAAATAGATTAGATGTTCTGGCGTACTCAATTCTCTATTTCTCTAAATATATGCCACATTTTATCCCATTTTATGGTATCGAATGCCTTGGAATAGTAAACAAAGCATAAATATGTTTCTATGTTCAACTCTCGAGATTTTTCGATAATTTGACGAATATTAAAAATATGTTCTCTTGTTTCTCTACCTAGGACGAAGTTGCATTGTTGTTGGGAAATTTGTTGTAAGAGAATTGATTTTAGTCTTTCATAGAAGTATTTTGCTCGCGTTAGAAGTATTTTTCTTTATTTGATAGCGATTTGTAAAATGCTGTTTGACACATGCCGATTCCTTGTCATTTCCTCATATTGCTGTTGTTAATATATCCTTTTCTCTCTAATTAGTTTGTTGTTTCTCGTCGTGGTATTGTATAGTTTTCTTTACTTTCTGTTGTTTCATATTGGATCAGAATGATTTGCTTTCTCTGTCTGTCTTGTAGGTATTTTTTGACATTCTTAATCGAACCATTTTCTTTTTCTCTTCCTACTTTTTTTCATTATTAGTTCAGCTGGGTTTGTAACTGTTTTGTCCATTTGCTTCCACAGCCTATTCACATCATTGCTTTGACCTAATATATTTAGTTGGTGTTGTATTTCTTGAACGTAATTTCCTCGGTTTTCTTCATTTTTTATTTTTTCGATGTTTCATTGTTTTAATTCTTCGTTTGTTTTAAGTTTCTGTTATGATATTCTTAGCCTGATTTTTTTTGCTTTCATTGGGTAATGGTTTGGTGTATCTATCTACTCTCCTGAGGCTTCTCATATCCAGAAAATTACTTCCATGTCTAGTATGGACAACTACGTAGTAAATTTAGTTTCGTGTAGAGTTACCGTTAGAGACCAAGTCTGTTTAGATAAATGTTTTTATGTTGGAACAAAGTAAAAGCATATTATTAGCCGATGCTAGGTCTAAGAGCCTTTGTCTATTGTCATTTGAGATATCGTGGAGGGTGTGTTGTTTTATTGTCGTTTTTAGGTTAGGTTTTTGTCAATTTTCCGTTGGAGTTTCAACATATTATTTGCATGTCTTATTTAGATATCCTCTCTAGCGTTATTTATCTTGATACCATATAAAGGGCATTAAGAGTTAGGCATTAACATGCTTTTAGTTATAATTTTTATGATAAGCTAAATTTTTCCGATAAGTTTTTTCGTTCTTTTCTTACGGTACCTATCCGTTCCGGATGTTGGCGATCAGCATAGCTATCCTAACTTCACTTGCAGCTGTTCGGAATAGTCCGGTTGTAGACCTATTGAACCACTTCCTTGGGTTTTGAAGCCAAGATATTCTTCTAGAAGATATTTTAATTTGCGCTCTTTGATTGTGTTAGTGATCTCGCATTCCTTGCCCATTCCACGTAGGACCTCAATATTAGTCACACGATCCTTCCATGAAATTTGTAAGATGCGCCTGTAACACCACATCTCGTAGGCCTCAAACTTTCGTTTAGAAGCTTCCGAGGGCGTTGCCTTTACTCCGTATGCTATGTAGAAAATACATAGCATCTGATGATAGAAATTTTGGATCAAGTGGTAAATTGTGACTTCTGAAAAGAGTCTTGACGAACGCTGATCTTACTTTTTCTATGCGTTGTTTTATTTCAGTAGAGTGGTCCCGTTGACTGTTTATGTTAGTACCAAGATATGTGTAGCTGTTTACCCTGTCAATTGGCTGTTGGTTTACTGACATATGTGTATTTATTATTTTGCGCTTACTAACTACCATATATTTTGTTTTGTTCGTATTGAGATCCAGCCCATATTCTCGAGTTATATCTTATATGCGCGACATTATTGTTTGTAAACCATCTAGGCTATCTGCAAAAACTACTGCGTCGTCAGCATATCTTATGTTGTTTAGACGCACTCCGTTAACTAAGACCCCTTACTCTGGTTGTCCCGGTGCTTGCTCGAGTATGCGCTTCGAGTACATGTTAAATAGCACTGGAGACAGAATGCATCCTTGTCTCACTTCTCTATCTATGGAGATTGCCTTTGTCAACTGGTCATCCACTTTATTGTTGAAAGTTTGGTTGTAATATAATTTATATATAATTCGGAAGTTTCTATCATCCAAGCCCGCTATTTTTAAGATAGATATGAGCCTGTCATGTTTTACTCTATCAAATGCCTTTCTGTAGTAGATAAGAAAAATATGTACATCACAGTTGACATCCCTGCATTTCTGGATAAGCACTTATATAGCGAATACAGCTTCTCGGGTGCCTAAGCTTTTCGCGGAATCCAAAAGCTTTGGGAAATATTTCCAGATATATATTTCCAGATATATATATATATATATATATATATATATATATATATATATATATATATATATATATATATATATATATATTGATTTAGAGTATCAGCAATCGGTCAGGAAACTGACCGATTGCTGATACTCTAAATCAATATTTAAAACAGTACGGTCGAAAAAATCATTTGAAAAATATATATATATATATATATATATATATATATATATATATATATATATATATATATATAACTCAAATTTGGGAATGCCAAAAGTCCTTTTTTTTAAAAAAGAATTTATTAGAGCTAAAACGACTAATTACAATAAAATCAGATTCTAAACTGAATAAAATATTAGTTAAAATAAAAAATATACATTTGCAATTATACAATTCACTATATTACGAAACATAGCGTCAGCACTCCTAAGTTCAATGTCTTTGACAATGTCAGCACTCCTGAGTCCATGGCCTGAATAAACCCATAGGCGTCGCTCTATAACTCCTCTTTCCCTAGATTGAAGCTCCTTGTGGGAGGTGGATTTTCGAACTGGAATCGTCTGGGTCCTGTATGTTTGACATTCTTATGTCTTCCTTTCTTTTGGTTTCTTTTCTTGTTCTTATCGTTATTTTCTTATAGATAATGTAGATGATTATTACAACGATGGCAAGATATAATATGATCGTCCAAATGCTGGGAATGTGGTAATTTTCTCTTTGTTCCATGATGGGTGTGATTCTGTTTGTGGGATTTTTTTCAAATTTTAAATTCTTCAAAGTTATTTTCATAGGTGAAACGCTTAACTCTTTAAACTTTAATTTCGGCTCGGTGATTAATATTGGTTGTCCAAAGGTTCGATCTTGGAACAACAATTCTTGGTTTCTGAAAAGGATTGTACACTGTGTATTTTCCATCAGAAAGATGCCTGTCAGTGTTTTAATTTGAATTCCTTCAGAGCATTTGAAAGTTAATTTTTCCTCCATAGGAAATATTGCCAAAAACTGGTTCATCTCTGGTATGATTTCGATGTGATTGCCTTGGATGTCTGCCTTAATATATTGACAATTACTGGAGTTTTCTTGTAAGATTATTTCCTTTTCGCATATGTGTTCTTGATTATTTTGTAGACGGCTTGGACATTGGAAAATTTTACCGTGGGTGCAGATGTCGTTGAGAGGTATTATTGTATTTTTATTTTTTAGCAAATATCTTGTATTAGGTATTATTATTGCAAATTCTGACTCAATTTGTGTGGGTATAGGTAATAAATAGTAGAGATCAAAGATGTTCTCAAAATCGATAGGAATTGTCAGAAAATATTGAATTTGGTTTTCCTCTATTTTACAGGTGATTTCCAGAATGGATTCAAAATCTAAAATATTTTCGTGTTTTAATTCAAATGGTAATTGTGTTTTGTAAAATAAAGAGATTCTTTGTATGCTATTTTTGATATATTGAATAATATTAACTTAGTTGTACGTCTCTGATCTAAAGAATTCGCTGTTAGAAATGTTATTTTTAAGATACTCAAATTGCTTGTTCAGGTTGTCATATTCAGTTACAAGTGGTTTTAAATTATAAAAATTTACAAAATGTATGACTAGATTTTTGGAGTTTTGCGGTTCCTAATTTTATAGGTAGAATGCCTAGGTTGTGGGTGATATCTTTTATTTCGGCTGTTGTATGTCCGATTGTGACGAACCTGGAAAAATATAAGTTTTCCGTTTAGGTCGTTTTACATTTGAAAGGTGAATGTTTTCGGTAGTATTTTTATGCCGCTTAATGAGTTTTGCTGTTTTCTTAAATTTATTAATGGATTTAATATTTTCTTTTTGATATTTATTTTTAGTTTTTCCTTTTATTTGTCTGTTTCGCACAAATACTTCGGTAGGAATTTCTTTTGGTAATTCCTCGCGTGTTTCATTTGCTTTATTTATAACTTTTGCTTTATTTTCTTGAAGTTTTTTGTTAATATTAGAATAAAGTAATTTCATTTTATCCTTATGATTAGAAATATAATTATTAATTAATTGTTGCTCTAGGTCAATGTTAAATGGGGAGTTGATGTCTAAATGTCCCGTGACTAGTTCATGGGGTTTCATTTTTGTTACGGCGTGGATAGTACTGTTGTAAGCTAATAATGCATAGTTTACTTTTTGTTCTATTGGGTCGGATTTATACTCATTTTGATTGTTTAGTAACCTGATATGTTCTATAATAGTTGAATAAAATCTTTCAGCTATACCATTTGATTCTGGATGCTGGGAGGAGATAAAGTGGATTTTTACCTTGTGTAATGCTAATAAGTCTTTAATGACTGAATTTTTTAGTTCTGTACCATTGTCTGAAATGATTTGTTCTGGAATACTATGATGTGTAAAGAATCTAATCAAAGCGTTTGCTACTTCGATACCTTGAGCAGAATTAAGTTTATAAAGTTGGGCATATTTAGAGAAAGAATCGACTATCGTTAGAAATTTGGTATTTTCAAGAGTTATGGAATCTAAATGTAAAATCTGAAATGGCTTAATTGCTGTGGGAGTAATGCTAAATATTGGCTTTATGGGATTCCTATCATATTTTGTTATTTGGCATATTTCGCATTCATTAATATAAGTTTGTATAGAAGCTCGTTGATTGGGCCAATAATATAATGATTTAATTCGGTTATCCGTTTCATCTAAACCTCTATGATTTTGCTTACCTTCATGATAGTTTTGAATTATTTCTTTAATTTCGTTTATAGGAACATCGATAAGTTTCTTAGTGCAATTAATAAATGATATTTAAGAATTTTTAAAATATTTTTGGATAACAACGCTAAATTTCTCATATACTGGGTCTTCAAAATAAAGGTGATATTTTACTTTGGGTATGGTATATTCTTTAATAAAATCAATAACATCACGCTCAAAATTATTTTTTGAGAACTGGACAAGAATTCTTTGTCTTTTATCAAATAATTTGATTATAGTGGGACTAGCAGGATTAAAATTAACTTCAGAGATAAAAATTTGGTTAATTCCCGTGTTTACAGGGTTTTCGGAAATAGGAATTCCGGGGGTAGGATTTTCTACATTAGTGTGTATCGTCTCACCGTCATCAGGATTTTCTTCTTGTCTATTATCTTCATCTATTTCAACAATCAGCGATTCTGTATCTGGTTCATTATTAAGATCTTGTTGAGCTTGTTCATTAAGTGTTTCCATATATTCAAAAATATTTTTTGTGTTTTCCAAATTTTTTGTTTCATTGACGTCTAACTCTATTCTGGATAATTTATCACAATTTGTATTTAAAGATCCTTTTTTATAAATGATTTCATAATCATATTCTTCTAGCTTCAAGCGCCATCTTACTAGTTTGGAGTTGGGATCTTTCAATGAAAATAACCACTGTAGTGGTTTATGATCACTAATAATAGTAAAGCGTCGTCCAAATAAATACGGTCGAAAATATTTGACAGCCCATACTATTGCCAGTAACTCTTTCTCAATTGTTGAGTAATTGATTTCTGAGTTGTTCAAAGTTCTGCTTGCATAAGCAATTGGCAAGTCGGATCCAATCTTTCCTTGACTAAGTACGGCTCCTAGCGCAAAATTACTAGCATCTGTAGTGAGATTGAAAGGACGGGAGAAGTCAGGATACTGTAATATGGGTTCATTTATGAGAAGTTGTTTACAAGTTTCAAAACAATGGATGTAATCTGAATCACTTACATTGATTTCAGCATTTTTCTTCAGGCGAGTAGTTAGTGGTTTAGTAAGTTTAGAAAAATCTTTGATAAATTTTCTATAATAACCTAAAAGTCCTAAAAATCCTTTTAATTGTTTAGTATTTTTGGGTATTGGAAAATTTTTTATCGCTTTTATTTTGTCTGGGTTCGGCTTAACACCTTCTGGCGTTACAATGTGACCTAAATATGCTACTTCTTTTTTTAAAAACTCAGATTTATCTATTTGAATTTTGAAATTTGATTCTCTTAATCTTTGAAACACTTCTTTTAAATTAACTAGATGCTCCTGTAGACTTGTACTAAATATAATTATATCGTCAAGATAAACCAAACATTTTTCATTTTGTATACCTCTTAGGATATTATCCATAACCCGTTGGAATGTCGCTGGGGCGTTACGGAGTCCGAAAGGCATTCGCAAAAATTCGTAGTGACCATTTTCTGTATTGAATGCAGTTTTTTGAATGTCGCGTTCATCCATCTCGATTTGATGAAACCCTGAAGCGAGGTCGAGTGTCGTAAAGTATTGACACCGTCCAAGTTTATCCAATAGGTCACTAATGTTAGGTAAAGGGTATCTATCACCAAGTATGATAGCATTAAGACGTCGATAATCTATTACGACTCTAAACTTAGGTTTCTTGGAGGCGTCCATTTTTTTGGGACCACCCATATAGGAGAGGACCAAGGGGAATCTGAAGGTCTAATAATATCTTGATCCAGCAGGTTCTGGATTTGATTTTGCACTTCCTTCCTATAAATTTCTGGATATCTATAGGATTTTGAATATACTGGTATATCGTTTGTTGTTTTTATTGTATGTTTAATTTTATTAGTAAAAGTTAATTGATTACCTTTGACATGAAAGATATCGGAATATTCTTTTAGTAACTTTAATATTGAATTTCTTTCCTCAAAATTCATATGATCTGTTCGAACTTTAGAAATATCGAATTTGAATTCTTCAGCATTTATGGAATTAAAATTTGGATTTAAAATTTGTTCGTATTCAGCGAACTTTTCCACCATGATTGGGGAAGTTACATTCAATTTAAAATAAGATTCAGAAGAATTCAAAATCGTGCAAATAGCCTTATTGTTTTCTACCGTCGTAAGGCATTCCGAAATTTCTAATTTACCGATTTGTGTATATGGTATAATTACATCACCATTTTTTATATTTTCAACATTTAAACTGATAACTTGCTCGGTTCGTGGCGGCACTACTATACAATTCGTGTTTCCACTATTCCCGGCTTTATAATAATTTAATTTTATCTTACTCTGCGAAGTAATTAAAACATTATTGGCCAAATCAATTTTTGCATTTAATTTTTTTAAATTATCAAGGCCTAATAAGCAGTGAAAATAGTCATGGAATTTAAAAACGCAATAACTTAAATTTAATTTATGTTTAGTATTAAAAATTTTCGATAAGGGAATTTCAGTACAGTAATTTTCCTGTTTTGCTCCAAGTGCTGTTGAAATTTGAAAGGGTTTACGAAAAATTGAATTTTTAAAATATTTTTCAGCGACTTCTGGGGTTACAAACGATTTTGTGCTCCCAGTGTCTATTAGTACTTTAAGATTATGCTCAGGAAATACAATGTACGGCAATTCACTTTCGTTATTTATCAGATTTAAAAGTTCAACTTGAGTAATTATGGATTTTCCGAGGCTTTGTTCTCTAAAAAATGATTCTCATTAGTTAATTCAACTTCCTCGGTATCGCCAATATTATGTAGCTCCTCAGCTATGATATTTTGTGGTTGACTTGAAAATGTATTATTGAAGCGTCTTTGATTTCCAAAATTTGTTGGTCTAAAAGTATTTTGACTAGTGGTACTCATTGGAGTTGGGGCTTGAAATCTTTGATTTGGATTTGATTTAAAGACATTACTACTTCTGTTATTTGTAAAAATATTAGTTCCTCTGTTATTATTTGAAAAAGAGGTTGATGCTAATGGTTGTCTTGTTTGTTGAAATTGTGTGGAGTTTGTTATAGGTGGGGCTTGAATTCTTTGTCGAGGTTCATTGAATGTAAAGGATCTGTTCGTTTGAGGAAATTTTTGTCGAAAGTTAAGATTTGGTCTTGGATTACGATTATTTTGAAAATTTGGCTTTGTTTGCCTAGATTGTGAAGAATTATTTTCATTTAAATAAATTTGAAAATCGTTAGTTAAAATACTTAGGGCAGAATTTAAATCTTTAGGGTTTTTAGTTCGCATGAAGGTGCCAAGTGGTTCTTTTAGACCACGTAATAATACTCGTAGGGCTAAATTTCTAAAATAGTTTGATAAAATTAATAATTCTTGGTCATTAGAACGTGTAGTAATTAAAGATATTTGTAAATTCAAAAGATGTTGGACTTTATTGAAGAATTCAAAGGGAGTTTCTTTATTTTGCTTTAATTCTGACATTTCTATACTAAGAGTATAAATATCTCTTTTATCAGCGTATGTATTTAGCAAGGCATCTTTAAGATCTTGCCATGTCCTAACTACACATGCTGAAATGTTAATAGCAGCTTCACCTTTTACTTTTGCTAATATGCTAGACATAAGGTATTCATTCTGAAAATCATCTGAATCAACTGTATTATAAAATTTATTAATCAATTTTTCACAGATTTCCACAAATCTAGGAAGTAATGTATTTTCTCCGTGGAAATCTGGAATCATGTCAAGATATTCCTTTTTTAATTGTGGGATTGCCATTTTTATTTTATTTTTTGAGTAAAAATTTAAATTAAAAGTACGATTATTTATTAAGGAGGAATAAGAACAAAAATTATCTTTAATAGGGAGTTTTGAGTCAGAATCTGAGTCTGATGAATCAGAATTTATTAGAATTTTAGGCTCTCTATACGACATAAGCACTTACCAGAGAAGAATTGTCCACTCCATGTAAGCTGGTTTACTCAGAAGGTTTGACTAGGCAGGTATCTTCGATATTCACTCGAAAAGTCCACTTAACACTTAACAACTTAACACAATCCACCCACAGGAATATAACACTTCCGAATTAAGGTCAATAAATCGTTGAAACGAACCGAATTTATATTCGTTAAACCCGTTTGACCATCCTACTGACTGCGCCACTCAAATTTGGGAATGCCAAAAGTCCTTTTTTTAAAAAAGAATTTATTAGAGCTAAAACGACTAATTACAATAAAATCAGATTCTAAACTGAATAAAATATTAGTTAAAATAAAAAATATACATTTGCAATTATACAATTCACTATATTATGAAACATAGCGTCAGCACTCCTAAGTTCAATGTCTTTGACAATGTCAGCACTCCTGAGTCCATGGCCTGAATAAACCCATAGGCGTCGCTCTATAACTTATATATATATATATATATATATATATATATATATATATATATATATATATATATATATATATATATATATATATATATATATATATACATTTAGATTTCCAGATATATATATTTTTAGGCCCTACAGCTTTACCATCTTTAGTTTTTCTAATAGCTGCCGTGACTTCTTCAATGGTAATCGGGATTCCTGTTTGGCATTATATGTCTTCAATTGCAATCTGCCTTTCATCTGCGATTGTTACTTCCACATATTTCTTCCAAGTGTCTAGTCTCTCTTAGACACTTAGTAGTGGATTATCTTGGTTGTCTGCCAAACATCCAACTCTTCTAGGCTTGTATAAGCCTGCAGCTTCTTCAACTTTTTTGTGCATGTTGAATGAATCGTGTTTCTGTTGTAACAGCTGTATTGCCGCACATTGTTCTCTCAGTTGTGTGTCCTTAGCCATTCTGTTTGGTTTGTATCTCTTTGTGTATTCTTTTATATAATGTCCTATCCTGATCTTTGATCTTTCGCCTCTCTTCCATCATATCTAGAATCCCATTTGTCATCCACGATTTTTTCTTGGAAGCAACCTTAAATGGTCCCTTCATATCGATTTGTTAAGTAAGAAACTAACCTCAGCCTGCTATGCAATAAGATCTGTTTCGAAGGAAATTAACTAAGCA
Organism: Diabrotica undecimpunctata; assembly: GCF_040954645.1. Lineage (NCBI taxonomy): Eukaryota > Metazoa > Arthropoda > Insecta > Coleoptera > Chrysomelidae > Diabrotica > Diabrotica undecimpunctata. The sequence continues at coordinate 98,312,744 of NC_092809.1, forward strand.
CCTTCCAAAATAAAATATTTTTCTTTGTTCGAGTCTCATCTTCGATATGGTCTTCCTTTTTGGGGTTCCAGTACAGCTGCCAAATGTTATTTTTGAATTACAAAAAAGAGCAATACAATCAGATCTATTCTGTAACTTTTAAGAAATCGTTTTAAACATGTAAAATGCGGTTTGCGCCATTTTGTTACGATTTTAATCCAGTTCTATTATAATATACAATAAATAGGTGTTTCTATTAAACATTTTAAAGAAAAACAAATTTTAATTTTTTCTATTCGAAAGTACCCTCTACCTATGACAATTAAAACTAAATGCAAATATTTTATAGTAGATGTCAATTAATTCATTCACACTCCTTCTAATGACACTAATTTTGTTAAAATCGATTGATCCAAACCAAAGTTATAGGTATTTATCCACAAATACTTTCCCACTCTCCCCCACCCTTTACTTGAAAAAATAAAAAAAGTACTTGAACAACTTTGTGCAGAATTTAGGCCTTTTTCTAATTTACTGGTTTTAAAATTTTTCTTCGCAGGTTACGCCCCTAGCGGTTAACCCAGAAACTTGAAAGTTATTTCCAGCGATTTTTCTTGGCGACTTTTACTAAGGAATTTTTTCTCCTAAGGTTATAACATGAATAATTTCTGATATATAGCCGAGAGACCGGCCTATTGGACCACCCGGTACAAGTAACTGAAGTATTTTTATATATTTGGGAATCACATGCAGCAACTTAAACTTATTCGTATACTAGTTCGTAAGGTTTTATTATGCAATTTGCAATTTATTTAAATTTTGCAATGGATTGTGTATTTTATTATTTTTATTTTGTGGTATTGACGATTTATATAATTTTAGTAAATTTTAAATTGTTATTGTTATTTTTCTTTTTGTTTGTCCATAAATTTTTACAATTTGGTGACAATAAAGCATAGTTCTAAACTGTTTACGTATTTGGATTAGAAAATTAAAAAAAAAAACTTGAATAGATACATTTACTTATAAGCAATTTACATTTTTACTATATTTAAGAAAGACCAATTATTATAATAGTTAAAATATCATAAAATAGAAAACTAAAGTCCCAATTATCACATTATTTGTTAAACTTTTATCTTAATAATAATTTGGGCAGCATTATATATTTTATGACAATTAACCTCACATTTTTGGTAAAGTAGCATGTTTCAATAAATAAATATAAATAAATCTAATAAGGTACACCTACAATAGCGGTATATTAGAAGTCAATATACATATTTTTCTTCTTTTTCATATTCTTTCAAACATCTCAATTAAATGAATATTTAAAAATATTCAAATATACGAAAATGAAGAAAATTATTACAAATATATACTAATATCCCTATTAGCAGGTTAAAAATTGATACGGACGAACCGATAAAAAGCATATACTGACATTATTTTTGTTAAAAACATAAATTCATTTCATAAAACATAAAATATCTATAAATAGAAGAAAATGCACAAGTTGTACCCTGACAGAAATTACTAAAAATGTTTTTGTTTAAAACTTAATTATAAAAATGTATAAATTATTTGACAAATTTCGCTATCAAAAAATTTGTTTTTTTGCTTTAGCAGAACTTTAATTGAATATTTTTAATTTAACAACTTTGGTCTAATACATTTTTTTTTAATTGTATTATTGATTTAAAATTAATTATAAGATATTTAAACTATTATTGAATGAACAAAAAACAATCCAAAATTAATAAACAATCTTTTTGGAGCTGGGGTGGTAATTGTTCTTTAATTAAAATCATATAATAGCTAACATTAATAGTCCAGTCTACCACGATAAAAATGAGGTATAACCTCCGATTTCTTTGACGACGGTATCGATTTTTATAAAAAATTAACGCTATTTACCCTCCACTTTAAAATCTTCCATATGTCGGTATGTTCTTATTATTTTTGAGGTTGTAAACTATACCTTTTTTCAAAAAAGCTATAAAAATTGACCCCGTAAAATTGTCCATTTTTCTTTATTGACCGATATTCAATGCTGATTCATTTTTTTTAATATTAATTTCAATTTTTAATAGGCTATATTTCGGTTTGTATTGGGCCCAAAACAAAATAAAGGAAACGACTCTCTTCGGTTTGTTATAAACTTCATTTTTACTTCCTACGGATTTTTTGATAACATACAAGATATTTGAGTTATTCATGAAAAACCGATCAAAAACGAATTGTTTTAAAAATATGCATTTAAAAAGAAAAACATATACATTTTTTGCTTAAACTGTGTCCCTTTATACATTTGTTTAGTTATTTTTGATATGAAAATGTTCAATCCCCAAGTTGCGGTGGTATTAACCCCCAGGGATAAATCACATATCGGCAAAGGGGAGATTTTGCCAGTTGAGGTATATAGCTACTGTTAAAATTTCAAGGAAATCGATTCATGTTTAAGTAAATCGGAGGAAAAAAGGACTATAAAAGAACAATCATTTATAACTAAACCTTTGATTATAGATCTCAAACTTACATAACACTATTTTAATATTCAAATAAAATTAGTACTAAAGAATGTAAGGACAAAACAAGAAAAATTTATAGTCTTCTGGGAAAATCAATCTTATTTTTGTAATCTATTTTTATATGTCATATTTACAATCATTTTTAGAAATAGGGATGCTAAAGTGCTTAAGATACCTCAAAACGGATGCTAAAAAAAAGCTGAGATTTAATAGCATCGTTAGATCATTTTGACTAACTATTTCACTAGACTATTTTTAACCGATAAAACGTCATAGCAACGCCACGTTTCCTACTGACAAAACTCCTTCCTGTCCGTGATTTCTCAGCGACAAAATTATGACAGATCCGTCACGAAGGTGTCTGGTAATTCTATTGTTGTCAGTTTGACAAACGTCATTGAGGTGCAAAAGCTTTATTTAGACCCAATTTTCGAAGTTACTACAGGTGAGAAATTTTACGCCTGAAAGATGTACTACTATAATGGAACTAGCAAAAATTCTCGATAATTATGTCTTTAATATGAAAAAAGGCAATGGCGAAGACTATAAAGAGTCGTCTGTAAAGTCAATGTGGAATACTACAGCAAAAATGGTACAAGAAAAATATTTTGTAGAAGGTGTTTTTGAAGAAGCATCAGGTTTTTGGGTGCGAAAGAAATTTTATTTATGGATTACTTGCACATTGATAAAACAATAAATTCTGATTATTATTGTAACCTTTTAGACAAGCTAAAAGAAAAGAATGTGAAAAAATACCCAGTTGTCAGACCCAGAAGTAAAAAGTCAATGCACCGTGGCAATGAGGATTTTGACAATGACTAAAATCCATAAATTAAAGTTCAAATTGTTAGAATATCTACCGTATTAACCAGATTTGGTCCCTAACGACTTCTATCTGTTTCAATACCTGAAGATATTCATGCATGTGGAAGCATATTTTAAAGCCCCTAAAGTTTCAGCTTTGAAGCCCTTCAGGGAAGGAATTCAAAAATTGGAATATCGTTGGAACAAGTGTATTGAGTTCAGGAAGACTATAGTGAATAATAAAGTGTATTTCAAACTATAAAATTGAAATTGTGTCACTTATACATTATTTTGTCCCTACTTTCTTTATTATTTTAACCCTGTCTTCAAGCTAATTCTGTTAAAATTTAAATTGTATATGCAATCTTTACATTGTTTTACAAATACTGGGTGCTTAATGTAATAAACTATGAATGATCTCTTATTGGATGAATTTTGATTCAAATTTGAATTTCATAATCAGCAAACAAGACACAAATAAATTATTCATTATTAAATTTTTTTGACGTACATTTTCTATCTATCTTCAGGAAAAACAACTGGTCCTGGACTGACGTTGGGTGGCCCCGTAGTTTTAGGTGGTATGGGTGGGGAGAAACGTGGATCGCATTTTGTGCCGGCCTTCAAGTTCCAAGTAGAAGCTTTTTGTATTCTAAAGTTAATTTCCCTTGGGTTAACTGTATCCGTTGCTACTCTCTGGAATCTGGTTGATATTATAATTAACTCTTCGTCTCTATTATGCGGGTTATTTATCACCTGAAGAAAAAAATGTTTTATTTATAAGAATATAGAGAACAAAATAATATTAAGAGCGAATTTTTATAATCTCGTTATTAAAATTAAAAATAAATATTATGTGCTTATAAGTTTGTTTTCATGTTTTTCTAGTTATAAATTCTAGTCGTTCCAAAATTTTGTACATTGTAATTTACCACAAAACTTTATTCTGCTAACAAAGAATTACAGTCAAATCAATAAAAATAAGTGGTTCTCACTTTAAACCACATATCAGTAGCAAAATTCTATAGTAGAAGCCACAATTAGAATGCAGTGTTGGTCTTACGGCGCGCATCGATGCCACTACTGTTCGCACAGCGGTAGGTGTGTGGTAGTTTGGCGTGTAATAAACAAAAAAACATAATTCTATAAAAATGTCTGTATACATACAATATCAAATACCTCGTAAATACTGATATACATATATACAAAAAATGCAAGTAGTTTACCATATATGACACGATAAATATATATATACATAAAATACACAAGAGGATCACTTAAAAACAAATGAGCATTAATCTGAGATATTTCTCGTTAATTTATACTAACCGCAATCCATATCTAAATCGTCCTCGACCTTTGAACCATTTTCTATATTAATTATTACCTGTTCAATATCTTCCTGAAAATTGTCCAGCACAAACATTTTTTCCTCTACTTTCTTGACGTGGTTCAAATAATTATGCCACTGCTCTTTAGATACGCGTTGGTAAGCTTCTTTTATCAACCGTTCTATCGTTTTTTCTTTAAAATCGACGTTGTTTGGAGCCACATACCTTTTCACTTGGCTCCACACAGGTGGCCCTCTCAAAAACTTAACGCCATATTTTTTCGCAATTTTTAAAATTTTGTACTTGTCGTACTCGTCTCTAAATGCGACCGCAGTATCCAGTAATTTACTTTTTAGGTAATCTTTCTCAAAGACATTGTCCTTTTCGATTAGCGAATCTTTAATTTGCCTTTTGTTCTACCATTTTTTCGGGAAATCAAATCTGCGGGAGTAGTATGACTCGTTATCCAAAACGGCAACGTTTTCTTTGTCTTTCGGCAAGTTTGAAATTAACGTCTTCTCCAATTATTCTTTATGTAGATCCCCGTCCATTTCGTCGTGGTAATCAGCGGTTGCCTTCTTGGCCAAGAAAGTTAATTCGGCCCATGTCACAAAACCAGTATCGCTTCCAGCATGAAGAAGAACAAACCGAGGATCTCTTTGGGTTGGAGCTTTCAGTCCAGTAGGGAGCTCTTTTCTGAAGGCATCTCGTGGATTCTTGATCGTTGTGTCTCCCTCCATTGCTTTTTGACTGAAGCATCGACATTAGTCGAAGACTCATCGAGATAAACAAGATTTATATTATTATTCTTCCTTAATGTTTTTGTTTGTCTGAGGTACTTGTGTCCCTAGGATATGATATATTTTCTTCCCATCATTATCGAATCTCGACCTCTTTTACCATATTCAAAACTAATGTCATTTCGTAGCCTACGCAATGTGGTTTTTGAAAAAGCTGGTAGGTCCTCATCATCCTTCACTCTGTATATTATGCTCTCGACGGTTGGTTGTTTTCCACAAAAAATCATGGACAAATTTCCTTATTCGAGATTTCAGTCCCTCATCGTAAGTATTCTCACGTGAATGGGACTGGAAACTATTTTTCTTCCTTTTTTGTATCGGTTTCAGTTCGCCTTGCTGTGCCTCTTCGAGGATGTCATAATTTTGGAAACACTTACACCGCACATTGTCGAAACTTTTTCCACAGTAAAAGTCAAGCTGTCACCATTTTTTAAGTTCAGATGATAGTTCAATACATTCAACACAACACGTTTTACTTGCACACTAGAGTCATACCCTGTTTAAAATTCACACGGCAGATACTGGCAACAGCTCCATGATGTAGGTACTTTTATCAGCTTGCGAAAATGAAATAAAAGTAAGATTTCATAGTTTTTGCCAACAAGTTTTTGGTCTAACAGCCAGTACCTAAATCAACAAAGAGACACGTTTGCTTTCCGTGAACAATGGGGATGAAAACTGATTTGCCTCTCATAATGACTTTATAATGATGATCTTTATTTTCCAAATAATGTGTTTACAATGAAAGCTATTGAAAATTATAAATATATTGAAAAGTATAAATCTAGATAAGCTATCGACAATTTTTTTATAGTATTTTTCTTCATGTTCGACAATGTAACTCTCTTATTTATTCATCGATGATTGAATCAAGCTTTAGTTAAAACAATAATGATAGTCTTTGATACAACCGTAGGTAATTCTTGTGTGCGCGTATATTCTAGTGCTATGATTCTTTGATTCTTAAATCCGATTCTGATGAGCCGATCGGGCAAACCGGCAACGTGGTCGGCCTTTCTCTCATAAGAAATACATTGTCTATCTTATCTGCATGGCATTCTAACTCTGGCTTCTACTATATATGTATATATATATATATATATATATATATATATATATATATATATATATATATATATATATATATATATATATATATATATATATATATATAGCTTCAGAACAATATTAATATATATATATACCTTTAAAAATCCACAAAAAAAACGAAAGTTGCCAGAAACGATGTAAGAAAATGCATATCACCGTGCTGTGTCAGTAAGTGGAAGAAAACAATAATAATTATTAGTAGAACGAACTATACCCAAAAATTTTAAAAATCCTTTATAAAAGTATATTTATCTAAAAAAGAATCCTTTGGGGTTACAGAACAGAACGATTTCCGACACTAACAAGTCCATCATCAGATCTGTTATCAGGCATACATGAGTTGGTAAATTTGAGAGTAAACACAACATTATTAAATTTGTTATTTTTTACATATCTGCTGATAGATTTATATGATATTATATTTTTAAATATATTTACTTCATGGCAACGTAGGACTCGAAATTGGGGTTGCTGGCCTTAAGCCGAAGTCTCTATATTATGGACCTTAGGTAGCCACTGAACAGTAGCAAAAACTTATAAATAGTTGATACCGTTGGAAACAATAGCAGCTGAGCAGTAACAAAAAAGCATAAATAGTTGATAACGTTGGAAATTAAGACACAAATAAAAGAAACAAAAAATGAAATTAAAGTACATATAACAACAAATGTAAAATGAGAACCAACAAAATAGATAAAAAATACATAAAAAAATGTTAAAAAGCTGTTGGCTAATATAGATAAACTATTGTACCTATAATACAATTATAACAAGTAACTGAAAAAATAGAAGATGCAAAGAACACAAACTCCATTGGAAGGATGGAATAAGCTAAAGTTTAAAATAAAAGGAATATGCAGAGTACTTGTAACGCAAAACGAAATTTTATATATAATTTTTATCTGCAATATATATTTTATATATTGCAGAAATATAAAATTGAAAATACAACATAATATCTGAAAAACTATAACACAGCTGGTATAGAGGAAATAACCTGATCAAATAGAGTCACCAATGGTGAACTACTGGTATAGAGGTTTCCTGATGAAGAAAAATAAATAGTTCAAAAAGGATATTAAAAATGATTCTTACCTTCATACCACTAATAAATTGTAACGTTTGTTGATTGTTCGCTACAATATCTGTATAGTTGCCGGGAATGCCGTACTCTCCTTTGGTAACAAAGCATGCAACTTCAATATCTGTCATCAAACCAAAATACTGTACTCCACTCCTGTCTATTGCCTCTGCAGCACTTTGCGTTTTTCTTGTTCCAGCATAAGTCTAAAGCAAATAGATGTTTAAATCATTTGATATCATTTATTTTTAGACTGATAATAAAATGTCAATGAAAATAATTGGAGTTTAAAAATTAACAAAAAACAAGCACAAATTAAAATCCTTTTTGATGCGTAGTAGTCTGACGCATATGAATTTAATTAAAAAAATGTTTCTGACAGGATTAAAGTTTTATAAATTTTAGCTCCCAATATATCGTCATCATCATCATCATCCTCAGCATATTCTACCGATTATGGTGTAGCCTCCCTTGATTATCTAAAATTCGCTTTTCTGTGCCATGTTGTACCAGCTTGTTTCCTTATGTCATAGCCCCATCTTAAATTTGAACGGCTTCTTGGTCTCTTGACGCCTCTTGGATACCACAGTGTAATTCTAGTGGACCACCTTTTGTCAGTTCTTCTTGCTAAATGTCCCACCCACTGCCATTTTAAAGATTTAATTCTATGGATTACATCAATAACCTTGGTTTTCTGTCTGATTCATTCTATTCATTTTCGATTTCTCTTGGTTATACCTAGCATGCATCACTCCATTGACCTTTGAGTGATTGAATGTCGATATTATCTCTTTCTTTAGTGTCCAAATTTCGAAGCCGTATGTCATGATTGGTAGTATACACTGATCGAATTCTGTTTTCTTCAGGTGGATTGGCATCTTCGATTTAAATATAACTGCATTTCTACCAAAAGATGTCCAAGCTAGTTTCATTCTTCTGTTGATTTCTGGAAGTGAGGCGCTAGATTTATGTATTAATTGTCCCAGGTATACATACTCCTCTACTGTCTCAAGAGCAGTGTTGTTTATAATTACATCTTGGACATCCCCTAGCTCGTTGTACGTGGTTCTTGTTTTTGTCAAGTTCATTTTTAGGCCAACTTTATTGCTAGCTGCATTTAGGTCGCTTATAAGTTCTTGTAAATCTGCAGGATTATTAGCAATTAGAACGATGTCATCTGCAAATCTTAGATGGCTGATCATCTGACAATCTTCATCAATGGATCAGTTCCTTTGTTTCTTTGTTCAACCAGTTCATTTTGCTGAATATATTTTCTAAAGTTGCAGTGAAGAGCTTTGGTGATATTGCGTCTCCTTGTCGGACGTCTCTGGTAGTGGGAAATTCTGGAGTATTTTCATAAATTTTTACCTTAGCTTTTGCTTGTTTGTATAGGTTTGCTAAAGTTTCTATGTCTGTTTGTCAATGCCTTGGTTGGTCAAAACTTCTATTACTGCTTTGGTATATATAGAATCGAAAGCCTTCTCAAAATATATAAAGGTTAATGCTAGCGGTATTTCATATTCTTTAGCACTACTCATTAGTTCTCGAAGTGTATGAATATGATCTATGGCACTGAATCCACTTCTAAAGTCAGCTTGTGTTCTCGGCTGTGCAGCATCTAATGAGTTTGTTAATCTGTTGTTGATGATCTTTGTGAATATCTCGTATACGATTGGTAGCAGATTTATAGGTCTGTAGTTTTATATCCTCTTTGCTACCTTTCATATGAATGAGAATTATGTTTGATGTATTCCAGTGGTCTGGTATGCATCTCGATCTTACTGTCTTACAAAGTTCTGCGTATTGTATTTTCTGTATGTTGTGCTAATATATATGTATATATATATATATATATATATATATATATATATATATATATATATATATATATATATATATATATATATATCTTCTTCTTCTTTTTCTTAAAGTACCCTCTCCTCAATGGAGGTTGGCTACTACAATTTTAAACTCTTCTCTATCTTCAGCTGTTCTTATTAGCTGTTCAAAATTTGGCCCTGTCCATTGTCGGATGTTTCTGAGCCACGATTGTCTTTTCATATTGGTACTTATTATTTCTCAGTATGTGGCCTAGGTATGATGTTTTTCTAACTTTTACTGTGTTAAAAAGTTCTCTTTCCTTGCCTATTCTATGCAGCACTTCTTCATTTGAGGTATGCGATGTCCATGAAATTTTGAGTATTCTTCGGTAGATCCACATTTTAAAGGCATCCAATTTATTTACGGTTGATGTTTTAACGGTCCACGTTTCAACTGCATATAGAAGAGTCGACCAGACGTAGCATTTTGATAAACGTAGTCGAATTTCGAGTTTTATTCGAGAATCACAAAGCAGTTTTTTTATTTTTTCGAAAGATTTTCTGGCCTGTTCTATTCTCGATCTTATTTCTAGATCAGGATTTAGGCTGCTATCGATCCAACATCCCAGGTACTTAAATCTATTGACCTGTTCTAAAATGTGCCCATTTATTGTGCAAGGTTGAGGTACGTTTTGGTTTTTTCAGATTGACATCACTTTGGTTTTTTTAATGTTTATTTTTATACCAAATTGCTCACAGGTCAAGTTGGTCTTGTCGATGAGTCGTTGTAGACCTAAGTCGGAATCCGCAATTAACACTGTATCATCGGCGTATCTGATACTGTTGATATTTACGCCATTCACATTGACTCCATCCTTGGAATCCTCCAATGCTTCTTTAAATAGAAACTCGGAGTAAAGATTAAACAGCAGAGGCGACAGAACACATTCCTGTCTAACTCCCCTCCTAAGTTCTACTTCTGCAGATGTGGAACCTTCGATCCTAACTCTGGCGTTTTGGTTCCAGTACAAGTTTTTTTAAAAATTTGATGTCTTTTCCATCTAAACCGACTTCTTGCAAACGTTCTAATAGTAGGTCGTGTCTTACTCTATCAAATGCTTTTTCGAAGTCCATAAAGCATATAAATATATCTTTCTGTTGGTCGTAGCATTTTTGGGCGAGAACTAGTAAACTGAACAGGGCTTCTCTCGTTCCCATGCCGGCTCTGAATCCAAACTGATCGTCTCCGATAATTTTTTCGCACTTTCTATAGATACGATTATGTACGATTTTTAGTAGGACTTTTACTGCATGACTCATAAGGCTTATCAGACGGAACTCATTGCAGTGTTGTATGTTTGGCTTTTTTGGTAGTGGGATGAATATTGACCCCAATCTTGGGGTATTTTGCCTGTATCATAAATGCGATTGAATAAAAGGACAAATATTTCGATATTTTCTTCGCTGATTAATTTTAACGTTTCTGGGTATATTCCGTCTGGATTGCATTTATGATTTCAGATTTCAGAATTGTTGGCCCTTCGTAGTTATTTTCCAATCTTGGTTCTTCTCGTATGTCGTGAAAAAGAATTTTAATATAGTTTTCCCATTCTTTTAGTTTATCTTCCGTTGATTCTAGCAGTTTGCCATCCTTGTTCAGCACGGTGTGAAAAGTCGTTCTCTTGGTAGTCGATGTAAACTCTTTTACCTTTTTATGTAAATTAAAAAAATCGTGCCTTTGTTGTAGTTCTTCTATTTCCACGCATTTTGTTTCCAGCCATTTCTCTTTTGCTTCGGTTATTTTTTTTTTCGAATTATTCTATTTAGTCTTTTGTATTCTCCGTCCTTGTCATTTTTTCCTTTAGATTCTCTTCGTTTGTTCATTAATTGTAAAATCTCTTCTGTCATCCATTCCTGTTTGTTATTTCTAGGTGTTACTTTTAGATGTTTTTCCGTTACATTGTTCATTTGTTCTTTAATAGTTTTCCACAGAACGTTTATGTCATCGTACTCACTAATTCTATTGTGGTCGATATTTCCTAAATTTTTGTTTAATTCTTTATTTACTGTCTGATGTATGGTGTCGTTTTTCAATAATTGGATGTCTAATAGTTGGTGTTGAGGTTTTTGTTTCTTTATTAGTTTCCATCGGAATTGATGTCAGTTCCAGGATATGTTTTTGCACTGATGATTGCATTGTGATATCTTTTGTTGACCAATATGTAATCTATTTAATTACGGATTACTCTGTTTTCATTGTGTTGTGGTGAAGTCCAAGTGTACAATCTGCGAGGGTGTAATTTAAACCATGTATTTGTATGTATATATACATCTATATAATATATCTATATATATATATATATATATATATATATATATATATATATATATATATATTTATATATATACATATATATCATATATATACCATCTATATATAGTTAATGGTAGCAAATTATAATTTATTCTATAACGGTGCCTACATTTGAGAATACCCAAATTTAGACAAAAATTGCAGGAAATTACATTATTAGGAACTGTTAACTCCTAGTGTGCTTCCTTGGTTTACCTATAGAAATAAGCGAAATAAAATACTTCCTGTGGATCAACACGTAATTCACTGAATGATTACCGGTTTAAGCAATCCCCCAACTACTGATCAACGGTTTTAAGCGGATAAGTTAGAAAATGGCTTTTGTACTGGGGTTGAGAAATCGGCTCCGAAGGTGTATGTACTAAAATTATGGTCAACGTCATAAGGATGTGCAAGGCAAGGGGAAACCACTATATTAAAGATTTTTATGAATCCCTAATACAATCATCATGGTGCTAGAAACCAACGGCGTTACTGATCATGGCCCCTGGAAGCCAAGATACAACAGGGAAAAAAAGACAAGGTCTCTTAGATCGCTAATCAGCGAATTCTTTGTCAGATTTACGGAGATCAGGAAGACTGTTTAACACTAGAAGTAAAGTCTGGAATATTTAGAACATATTTTAACCTTATAAGAAGCAGAATATTATTAAAGTGATTAACAGGTTGAATATTGATGTACTACTTATCAGTGAAAGAAAGTGGTCCAATTCAAGTTGTTTTTCAACAGGCCACAATATATTACTCTGGTAGGGAAGTCAACCAACATAGACACAGCGTAGAAGTAATAGTAAAAAAATTTCCAATAGAGTAGTGGAAGGCTTTTTTCCATCTCAGCTAGAGTAATGGTATTAAAGTAAGTGACATCTTACGCCAAACTGAACTTAATGCAAGTTTATGCTGCTACGGCAAATTTCTACGAAGAAGAAATAAATTTATTTTACTGGGATATCGAATAGGCACTTAAAATAGCAAAAACTAGAAAAATTACCTTAGTCCTAGGTTTTAATTAATTAATTAACAAAATAATTAATTACTCAGATAAATAAACCATTTAATAAGTAACTAATTAAAATTTTATAATCTATACAACAAGGTACCCCAAATTAAAAACAATCATCAATTTTTGTTGATTAAAAGCGGAGATATTGCGACTTTTATAAATTTGAATTTATGAATTTAGTTTTTGAAATAAGAGTGCTTTCAGAATTTATGTATATCTAATACTTCACGCATAATAACGTTGTAGACAAGAGCTTTTTGGGATAAACAATTTTAATTTTGCAATTACTGTAAAGTGAAACTCCTTGAAATTTTTATGCTTTTTCAGTAAAATTGTATCACTTTTCCATATAATTTACTGGTAATTACCCCTCCTTTCTACAGAAAAAGGCTTTTCATTTGTTAATTTTTCATTTGTTAATATAATCAATACTAACCTTAAAAAGAGTTGGGATACCTTTTTTGGATTGCCATAAAAACTTATTTTTCAGGTCGGAAGTTTTAATAAAATGTTCTGTATCACTACTTAAGGCGTGATAATAAAGTCGTCTACCTTGTCCAGGAATAAATGGAGTAAGAGACATGCCCAATACCCCATCCTGCAACTCAAATGATGTACCTGCAAATAAAAACAAACATATAAATGGGCAAATTATTTTTCAGTTTCAAAAAAATTTAAAAATAACGGCACATTTTTTAAACAGGTTTTATTACTTATATTATTACTTGATAATGAGGGAAAACCGCGCGTGATAAAATTTAACGAAACGCTGAATGCTGTAGAAAAAATGTATAAATTTATTAAAAAAAAAATTTTCGATTTTCTCAAATATATACCTTTATAGGTATATATATATATATATATATATATATATATATATATATATATATATATATATATATATATATATATATATATATCCTCTTCAGTCTCGACATTGCAGAATGTGTTATTTAATAATAATTTATTATTTTGCAGAGAGTTTTAGGCCTAAATAAGACTATGATTGTGTTAACAACGCTCTAATTGATAACAGTTGCCGTTATCAATTTGTATACAAATGTGCACTCTAGTATTGTACGTAGAATATTCTCTCAACTAATTTGTACACATATATGTATAAAAGGACCAAATAGTAAATGAAAGATTTAAAAACAAATTAAAATATTTTTTATTTTAAACCATGAAAGTCGTTAAAACAATTAAACAAAACACAAAATTTGTTGTAAATATACAAATTAAGCTAGCGTTGGAAATTTCGAAATCAGTAGTAATTCCAATAGAACAAAAATACCTCAATATCATGAACCCACAGCCTCCTAAATTATATTCTTTCATTAAACTACACAAACCGAATCACCAAATAAGACCTGTAGTTTCTTTTTATACAGCTCCGTCATATAAACTTTCAAAAAACCTGTTAGATATTATTTTAGAACACACTAAATTTTCACCTAAATTTACCATAAAAAATACAATAGAACTAGTTAATAAAATACAATATTTTCAATTACCAAACAACTCCAGATTAATTTCATTTGACGTAAAAAATCTTTTTCCTAGTATCCCTCCTACAGAAACTTTTATTCTAGTAAAAAACCTTTTAGACCAAAATAGTACAAATCCAAGCATTACATCTGAAATTTTACATCTTCTTGAAGTTTGCATAGACCAGGACTACTTTGAATTTAATAATGAAATATATACAAATAACAGTGCAGGACTTATAAATAATGGCAATCCTCTAAGCCCATTGCTATCAGATATTTTTATGAATCATCTAGAGACAAAGATTTTAAAACATCCCATATTCAAACAGTTTTTATATTGGTGGAGATACGTAGACGACGTACTGGTATGTTTCACAGGAACTAACAGATAACTCGACCAATTTTTATAGTATATTAATTCACTTCATAGTCATATTGAATGTACAATAGAAACAGAACAAAATCAATCCATAAATTTTTGAGATTTAAAAATTATCTGACTTAAAAACAAACATGACTTCTGCATATTTCATAAACCTACCCATACTGACACGACTATACACAATTCATCATCCCATCCCTCACAACATAAACTGGCAGCCTGTCATAGTATGTTACATAGATTAACAGAAATTCCGATGTCAAAATACAATTTTAAGACAGAAAGAAATATCATTAAGCAAATAGCAGTAAACAATGAATTCAACGAACAAACAATTAATAAAACGTTAAATCAAAAACTACACAAGAAATCCCTGAAATTAGTATTTTCACCACCAGAAAAAAACCCAGTACCTTCTGCTAGATTACATATACAGGCAAAATATCAACAAAAATAGCCAAACACATCAAAAAGAAAGGAATAACACCAGCTTTCAGAACAAGTAACAACCTAGGCATATATATTAAAAACAACAAGTGCCAAAATAAAAAACACTTACATAGTGGTGGGTACAAACTTAAATGTGGCGACTACCCAAAAACTTTAACATCGGTCAAACTAGTAGAAATTTTAATAAACGAATAGCAGAACATAAAAGGGCTTTCAATAATAGAAAAACAGATTCTACATACGCACTTCACCTTCTAGATCATAATTATTCTTTTAATGACGAATTTAAAATTCTTTCAAACTATTAATGAATTTAAGAACAATAGCCTGAGGACATTCTAATATACTGGAAAGTAGTATATTTATTGAAAACAATTTCAAAAAATTATTTGGAAGGCGTCCGAAGGATAATAAGTCGAGGCATCTATGAAGTAAAAAATAATGGGGATTTGCCCAAATATATCAAGTGTTTAAGAGTATAGGTGTACTTGTCAGTTATCAAAAATAACAGGTAAGAAGAGCAGAACTAATAAACTTGTAAATGCTAAAATTTTGTAAAGAGTTTAACGAATATGATTTTGGTGTATACTGATTTTTTTTTTGGTCTTTTTCAATATGAGATCTCACTGATCTTTATTTTCTTTAAATAAATGTTCTGAGTTAACATTGAACGACGTTGGGGACAAAATATAACCTTGTTTGACTCCTCGTCTTATGGAGATCTGTCAGTGTAGCTTTCTTTAATTTTTACGGTGGTTTGATTCTAGTATATATTCTTAACAACATGGCACGAATATCTTTATCATTTATTTCTATATTTTTTAACATCTACAATAATTTTAGATGCTGCACTTTGAATGTCTTGGCTAAATCCACGAAGCATGCATAGACTTGTTTTCTTTGATCTCGACATTTTTGTAAAAGGATATTTAGCACAAAAAGTGCATCCCTCCCTAGTTACAACAGCATTTCTGAAACCAAATTGAGTTTCTTCGAAATCTTCTTTGCATTTGCGCCTAATGCTGTTGTGAATCATTCTTAGGAATATCTTAGGAAAATGGCTCATTTGGCTAATTATTCGATATTTTAGGCATTTCCTACCATTGTGTTTTTTAGGTATTTCAACAAAGATAGACTGGAGCCAATCTTTCGGAATCACTTGTATTTTTTAGATATTTCAACAAAGATAGACTTAAGCAAATCATGTAAAGTTTTCGTACTATTTTTATGTTAACCTCACCAATTAGTTTCATCAACTTATTCGGTGTATCATCCGGAGCACAAGCTTTCCTAATTTTAGCCTTTTTATTTTTACTCTGGTTTTACTCTGATTTCATAATTTCTGGACCGTGAGTACAATTTTTGTAGACCAGTATAAATTAGTTATGTCATCGTCAAACAACTCTGATATATACATTTGCCATTCTTGTCTTATTTTGTTCTCATTAATAATGAGTTTGTCATTTTTACTTGTTTGTTTTGTATCTGTAGAGTAGAGAGGGCCCACAGTATTTAGGCCACATGTCGACAAATCACCAGGGGACTCCCTCATATCGGCCGGTGTAGGCCAGGGCTCGCTGAATTCGTACTCGCCAATACGATCATATTGACGATAACTCTGGACATTTACATGGGAAATACTCTACAGTTTCGTATTCTTGTCCACACTTTCTGCGTAGACGTGTGTCTACTAGTTTAAGTGTATGGAGGTCTTTGCTTAGTTGATACTGGCCAGTTAAAAAATTAACTGTCGAGCGTAGGTTTTTCCTGGTCATTCCCAAGTACTTCTTTGTTGCAGACTTTTCAAGGTTACAAAGTGTTACCTTGGCAAGCCTACATCTTTGCCCTTCTTCCCATATTTTCACGGTTTACATGTGGGAGTGTTGTAGTTGATCAACCAAAAAGATCCCTAGGTCCTAAAAGTCTTAAGTCTGCCACCTTCCTAGCTAGTTGATCAGCAATGTGGTTACCTTTTTTCTATTGTGTTCTTTAACCCACCTCAAGGTGGATTGAGTTAGTGACTCGTAAGACTCCATTATTAACCCTGATATGACATGAGCTTTAGTCAACGCTTTTGTCTGCTGTCCGTGCAGATTATTACGGTTTTCCCGGCTATACCTTTTTGGGTTATCTCTTTTGCAGCTATGTAAATACCTACTAATTATGTCTAAATTCCCTGGCATTTTTAGCCAAACCCACATCCTGAGCCTTTTTCAATTTGTGTGCCATAGAACTATATACAATATGCATTTGCCACGTTTGACACCATATACTGTGTTGTGTGGATTTTGTAGGGTTTGTCAAAACAAACTTAGGTTTATTTGAATTGAAGCCTGCCTATAGCAGTCGCATCATTGTCAACAGCGCCATCTCCTTTATTTGTTATTTTATTATTAGGTAACAACTTGTTGTTGTTGGGTTTATATAGAGACTACGTCTCAGGACCAGGAACCCTAGTTGTGATTCGTACATTGCCATGAACTACGAGCCCCTTTCTATATCAGTTAACCCATCTATGGAATTTGCAGTCGATTACCACAAACAAATTATACTCTGCTTATTTTTATAAGTTCCCATATTAATTAATATAGTATTTTTATTAATATTTATTAAGAACATTACTCTTATTGTTTTTTATTTATTTTTACAATAAAAAAGCCACCAACCCCTAGCTATGCATTCACTTATATCAGCATACGTTGATTTTTTCATAATTACGTTAAATCCAGAGGTAGCTATGAAAAAATGACACCAAAACACTAATATTGTCACTTAATGTGAAATGTATTTTGTAGTATTGTAAAGCTTTTTGTCGTTTGTGGATTGTACAATGGGTCATGGTAAATTTATGGATGAGAAAATTTATTCAATTATTATTCAATTTTTTAATTCTGGAAAATCCAATTCGGAAATCACAAATATGTTGCAATTGTCACGCTATAGTGTAAGAAATATAGTCATAAGATACAAAACTACAGGTTCGGTTGTCAAAAAACCTAGAAATGTACGAAAAAGTAAAAGAACCGAAGCAGATCGAAGGACATTAAGATGGATTATAGGGAAAAATTGACGAGCAAATTATATAGAGGTAAGCGTTTTATGGAGTGACGTTATTGGGGGACACGTTTCTAGATCAACATGTTACCGAGAGGCCCACAAATTAGGATTTGGGACTTACAAATTAAGTTTTATAGTTGAAAAAATAAGTACGATTGTTTTTAATAAATTTCATTTTATTTTAGGCAGCGGCGGTTTGTTCCATTTCTGTAAAAACGGTACCTAACTATCGACTAGACCAGTTTTATATTAAATGAATCTAAATGTATTAGATCGAATTAAAATGCATAAAAATATTTACCGTTAATCGTATACTTTTCAAACTTTGGATCAGGTTTCATAGTTTCATCTTGAACTATCCATGAGTCCCGTTTGAGATGGTCATACACTACGATGGAGGGCCCAGTACAATCAGCCATATACACGTATGTATCTCTGCAAAAATTTTCTCTACTTATAATATCAACGATAGGTGTTACAAATGTTGAGTTTACGGTCCATTGGTCCTTTGGTATTTCGTATTTACTAATAAGTCGATTCTAGAAAAGACGAAAATTTTATTAATGTTTAGACAAAATATATCTTTTATGAAAATACTGCCATAATATTGACACAATTTTTAAAAACGAATATAACATCGAATCAGAACTTTTGTTTTTTTAGTATTTTCATTGCAAATGATAAATTCATATATTCGAATAAAATTCCATTTGTTAGAATTCTA
Source organism: Diabrotica undecimpunctata (assembly GCF_040954645.1). Taxonomy (NCBI): domain Eukaryota; kingdom Metazoa; phylum Arthropoda; class Insecta; order Coleoptera; family Chrysomelidae; genus Diabrotica; species Diabrotica undecimpunctata. The sequence goes on from NC_092809.1 coordinate 98,331,680, forward strand.
TGACAAATCAAATATAGAATATTTAGTTTCCTAATAGTGTAAAATGTTACTAATCTGGCTCTTTAATAAATCGACTCGTCCAATAATAATCCAGCACTGCCCGCTCGCATTCCTCGCCTCTTATTGCATCTACACCGAGAATGCGCCACGTCACGTCAAAGAGTCTAGAGCTAGAGTCTAACTACCAGACGAAGCGAAGCATTTAAAAATCGAAAAATTTTCGGCGCTATTTTTCAACTGGAATATGTGAGGACAGTCAATAGAAAAGCTGGAACATCTCATGGTTATCGAAATTTCTACTGAGTGATGATTTTTTGTTAACATTTATGCAAGAAAGTGACTTTTTTTATTCATTTCAATATTGTGAAAAAGCTATGCATCGTAGATAAAAACTTTTAACAGACGACGTTATTGAAAATATTTGCTTTTACAAATAAAATTTTCTCGAATAAAAAATATTTATAAACAAAAAAGTTATTGCAAATTAAACCCAAAAGTAATCATTTTTTTCAATTGTTTATAATTATTAAATAAACAAATATTTCAAACACATTCCAAAATGAGAGTTTTTATGTAGTTGCTATATGTGCAAAAGAGGAGCTTGATAGGTTGAGTAGTTTTGAAACAATTCTATTTGTTTATCTATCCCACTTAAGAAATAAAGATAATTTTCAAATATCCGTACAATTGCTTTGTTATTACATATTTTGTTTTACCTTTACAAAAAAAACAAATTACACCATCTGCAACTTTATGAAAAAACACATATTTTAGAAACAATGTTTGTACTGTAGCATTTCTTTTTACTTCGTATATATTAAAACACCGAAAAATATTCTTAATCTTTTTGCGTCGCTAAGATTGATAATATAAACATTTTTAGTTTGTTTATAATAACACAACTTGCTATTTCTTTTGATCTTGATTCGGCTTGGATATCTTGCGCATAAAATAAACAGGAATCTTTTCGTTTATGTTTATACCGATTTGGGAAAATAATGTCACTCTTCCTGGAGCCGCTGTCAAAAGCAGTCGGTTTCATTGTTTTGGGTCCGGATTTTGTTAAAATTCGTTATGGTTGTTCGTTATTCGTTTTTTGGTCATTGGAAAATAGTGTACAGTGTAGTAGCCGTTGGGACAAGCAGATTCGGTTCGGAAGAGATAAAATATCGGCATATAGTTTTCAAAAGCGGCAATTTTTTGCTTAATTTCATGAGTTAAGAGGTGAATTTAAACTCAAAATGCTTTTTGGCAGTCTTTGTTCAGTGAGTTATTTGATCACGGTTCTGTTGGATGCAGTAGTCCATGGGGAGAGTTAAAAAATAGCGTTTCCAACATTTTAAGAAGTCCACATGGTTTTAAGTAAGAATTAAGCAGCCGAGTTTTGAAGAATACATTTTGTTATCATCGAGGATAATCTGAAGCTCAATTCAATGTTTGACCTCTATAAGATTTGTCCATTTTGTGTCTTCATGGGTCCATACAGATCATTTGCAGTTTGTGTGAGACAGTGTGTTTGATTTGTATCCAATCCCAAGGTAATAAAGGAAATACATAGCCAGTGAAACAAGGTACTTTTCGGTAAATTTTTCTAAGTAAAATAAACATTTTTCATTCATATAAGTACAAATATTTTCTTTCATGGAAAAACTAATAAATTAGAAATAAATAAACGTTTTATGGATCAGCCAATTGTCATATTAGTCTTCTTTTAAGTAAAGTTAACTTTAATAATTAATTAATGTTTCAAAAAAGTTTGATATTTCATTTTGACATGACAGTCAGTATTATCCTTTTCTGTTATTTGTTACATAACCAAAATTTTAAATTCTGTTCTGTTTAAAGGTTAAACTCAATGTAAGTAGTGTTGTTCAAAATTAGAATATTTTGATTTTTATTAATTGTTTAAATTGCTACAAATAGCGCCATTGTAAGGTTTGTTGATAAATTTGGATACTTTTATTTGTAATAACTATTAATGTGAAATAATAATAAGTATGTAATGTTTCTCTCTAAACCAGGAGTTTAAAATTATTTCCTTTTAAAAGAATTTCATCTTTAAAATTGTTTTTGGAAAAAAACCGTTCCTTCTATCCAACAATATTTTTTTAAACGGCGTGCAGTTTAAATAGTTTCGGCATCTTCTTATGTTTGTTGCCCAGGAAATCTCTGTAAGTATTTTTTTATTTTTTTTTTGGTGTAGTTAGCTTCCCAGTTCCTCAAATAAAGACACTTATTTCTTTCAATTTCAATTTATTTGCTTACCCTATGTTTATCCCAGCAATTGTTCAGTTCCCCCTTTCAACCCCCTATAAGCAATTTATATTGGTACTAGTGATACCCAATGTGGTAGGCAAATTAAATTGTGACAGTACTTACGACCCATAGAACAGCGGATTATTTTTTTTAATTATTTATAAATATTAAGAGCTGAAATTTGGGCAGTTTTTCTAAAAGTTTATTAAAGGATATTTTTTAGAGATATAGAATTTTGAAATGGAATAAAACAAAGATGACGTTTGTAAATTGACATGAAATTGACTTAATTCGAAAGATAATCTTTTGGCATTATAATTTAAATATGATTTCTGACATATGATCATCATGGCTGGCTCTGTCATGTCATGTCATGTCTTTCAAGTGGTCAATCGTTTCATGTTTATCGGCGTAGAATAGCACCTTCACATATCCCCACATTAAATGGTCTAGCAGTGTTAAGTCTGACGATCTTTTAGGTAAATTTACGGTCCGAAACGTGAAACTATGCGGTTACCAAAGGTTTCCTTCAATAAATCCATTGTAGCACGAACTTTGTGACATGTTGCGCCGTCTTATTGAAACGACAGCTCCTGCACATCATGATTGTTCGATTGGGGAATGAAAAAGGCAGTAATTATGGCTCTATAGCGGTCACTATCGACTGTAACGTTCTGGTCAGCATCGTTTTTGAAGAACTTGGTCCAATGATTCCACCAGACCATAAAGCAAACAGTCAGTTTTTCTAGATGTAATGGCTTCTAACATACATTTGAGAATTATCTTAACTTCTAATAGATTAGTTTTGTTTGTTGACGTAGCCATTCAACCAAAAGTGAGCTTCATCATAAACAAAATTCGCTTTAAAATCGGAATCAACGGCAATCTCGTTTTGGACCCACTCACCAATCTACGAATCTACGCGTAACTAGGTGATGATGTACCTCTAATTCTTGCATGAGTTAGATTTAGAGTTAGAAAGGGGATGGACACGCATCCAACTGCTGTGCACGATGGCAGATTTGTGTCTTCCCTTATGCTGCGCTCTACAGCAGCAACAACTTCTTCTGTACGCATTGTAATACATCTATATATTATATATTATCATTTAGAGTAAACGTAGTGCAAAACGTTCCATGATTAATCAAATTACTTGCTCTGATGGACTATTATGTTGACCATAAAATGGACGTAGTACGCGATACGTATGTCGAACAGAACAACAATTTGTACAATTTGGAAGCGTTGTTCAGGCGTCAACTCTATTCATGCTGAAATGTTATACCAAACTTAACATAAATCACTTGACAGATATCAAAACGGCTATCAGTTAAAAAAGCATTACCTACTTATATTTCTATACCTTAAAAAAACACCCTTTATATGCATAATTAACATTGCGGGCTTTTAAAGTTAGTAAACCAAAAGAAAGGTCGCCGCAGAATAAAATGGCATTTTATTCTGCGTGAAATATTTGTAAGTAAGCAAATAAAAATTAATATACTCTTTTAAAAACGTGAATGTCTGATTCCTTACAAACAGAATTAAACCAAAAAACCTTTCTAACTATTGGCAAAGCATGTATACAGCCATTTGAAAATTACTTTTTTTAAATAATGGATAAACAAATAGAATTGTTTAAAAACTACTCAACCGATCAGGCAAGTCTTTAGCACATAATAGTAACAGTGTTTTTAATATACTTATTGTTTATTTTAATATTTATAAACAGTTAAATAGGTTTTAACATACTGCTGTGCGTTTGAAAGCTTGAGCATTTCTTTATATGTAAAAAAAAAAATTTCGACTTCGTAAAAAATATCGAATTAAAGTGCTTATTTTGCAATCTTTTGCAATATACTGCAATTTTTTCCAAAATAATTTAAATAAAAAAGATATTCTGGGAGATTGAAAAAAAAGTAGGGATTTGTTTTAAATTTGTAACCAATTTGTTTATAATAATAATTAAGCAACGTAATTAGTATCATTTTAAATATAAACACATAGTTTCAGTATTAACATATTAAAGATATAAAAAAAAGTTAAAAATGTGTGATCCATACAAGATTAATTATAGCTCTAGTCTTTGTTTTTGTTGATTGTTGATGATTAATTTTAAAATATCATCAAATCTACTCAATTATGGTATCAAGAACTTTGGATCTTTACTACTATAATATTCTAAACAATAGCAAAAATATGAAAGACTGTTACATTTTCGTTATTTTAAAGTTTATCTATTTTATAGGATGTTTAACAAATAGTGTATTTGAGTAAAATAATATTTATTACTTACTGTCCTTAAATCAAAAGCCAAAATCTGAGGATTACAACCGACCTGATCGCCTAATTGTCCGCTGTCTAATACCCAAAGTCTATTACATTCGTCGATCTAAAAAAAAACAAGAATGAAATACATCTCATTATTTATACAGTCAGATAAAATAGCAAAGACCAGTGATGAAAGGTCATTTAGAGGACAAAAAGTATCAAAATAGCCTTCCTGTCTGGTCTATCTAACGTTGGCAATCATTCTGGCTATTTTTTCGCGATCTTGCGGAAGATTGTGCTTTAGCCCTAGTGCTTCTTTTCTACCAACTAGCCCTTTACTAAGAGTTGTTGAATGGTATTGGTATTTTATAGAACTTCATAATTTAAACGTTCATCCAGGACCCTTAAGCAAGCGGGGACACTTGAGCGGAATCCAATTTAACCTACGCCATATTCTTTCACCTATTTTGACTAATTTATTACCAGCCCGATAATTTTTCACCTCAAACCTACCCCTAATATGAACTATTCTGCTAGCTTGATATTAAAGCTAACAGAATTCCAAAAAAAATATTTATAATATACCACAATTTTCTGCTTGGTTTTTACGAATTTATTACCATCCTAAGATTGTAGTAATTATTCACCCCTCAAATGCCTCTTATGAGAAGTCAATAATTCTGTTACATTAAAATTTAAGGTGAAAAAATTATCTTTTAGAATTTCACTATCCTATACTTATAACTGAAATAAAAAATTGTTCTTTTAAGTTTTTACTAAACTTTGATCACTCCGATCATTTTCCACCCCTAAACCAATCTTATTTAAAAATGCTAGCTTAATACTCGAGCCAGTGGATTTAAAACGAAAATTTTTAAATACTACAATGTTCTGCTAGGTTTTACGAACTCTTGTGGGAAGTCAATAATTCTGCTAGGTTAAAATTTATGGTGAATAATTTTTTTTTTACAATTTTCCTGTACTAATTTATAAGTAAAGTAAGAAACTGCTCTGGTAAGTTTTTATTAAATGTTAACCAATTACAACTACTAGAACACATCCCAATAATGTCAAGATTAAAGTCGTCGGCCATCAACTGTAAAACATATTCTGGCTCAGACTGTGAAAGCGATCATTAACTCCTGGTATTGAACGTTCGACTTCGTTTCCCCAAAAAAGACCCCTAAGAAAAGTCATGTTTCTAAATATATAAAAAATCAATAACTTTCTACAAAACCTAGAAGTAGCTCTTTCTTTAGACTAAGTAGATAGTGACCTTGAGAGTACTTGAATCTATCTTAAAGATAAGGTAATCGAGGCTGCAAAAGACTGTGAGCCAGAGGTTTCCACGGGCCGTAAGTTGTGGATATTCAATAATACGTGGACTGTTATTCAACGCAGAAAAGAACATCTACCTTGTAAGTAATACAAAGCGTTATCGAAAGAAATCAGAAAACAGTATCGCAAAGATAAAGCTGATTACATCTCTCAAATATGCAAAGAGATAGAGAAACATGGCTGTCGAAATATGCCGAGGGATTTATTTCAGAATATCAAACTCCTTAACAGAGAATTTAAATTTCAAACGTAGCCTGTAATAGATAAGGAAGGTAATCTAAAGACCAATAGTGACGAAATATTAAAAACATAGCGAAACTACTGTGGCGAGCTTTATAAAACTAACGAAGAACCAGCAGAAAATCAGTGGTCCTCTGACTACCCTAGAGAACCTACTGTCTTACTCGCTGAAGTCAAAGATGCAATTAAATCGCTAAAGAAAAATAAACCCCAGGCTTTGATTTATTACCAGGTGAAATACTACAGTTACTAGGTAACAAAGGATTACATAGCATCCATTCTATCTGTGTCGCTGTTTGGAATTCAGGAAAATGCTTCGTTAACTACCAAAATTCATTTGATTGTGTAAACTGAATAAATCGGTGATACACTTTAATAGAAATGGGCACACCAATGCACCTTGCGATACTTATTAAAAATCTGTTTCAGTTCAATATAGCAATAGTAAAACCAGATCAGAAGTTCTCAAACCAATTCAAGACCGAGAAAAGTGTTAGACAAGGATGCGTGTTATCACCTGACTTTTATCAACATTTATGGTGAACATGTCATGAGGATGGCTTTAGATAATGGATGGGCCGCTGGAGTAACAGTGGCTAGTAGGAAAATCTCCAATTTAACGATTTGCTGATGACACTACACTGCATAGGAGCAAATGAGCAAGGAATGTTTAATCTCCTGCGAAGAGTTTAGTACGAAAGCAATAGGTACGGTCTGAAAATTAATAAAGCTAAAACCAAAATATTGGTGGTCAACAAATACTACACTATTCAACTGACTAATATGTTACAGGAATACCAGATAGTGGACAGCTTCTTTATGTTGGTATGGCAAAAATGCGATGAGTTGGACAGCTCATAGGACAAATGTTTCCATTCTAAACTAACTTGAGATCAAAAAAAGGCTATCTATAGTACGTGTGCAACGTATTCTGCAATTTTTCGGTCACGTGGTCTGCAGAGGTGACGATAGTTTGGAGAGAATAATTGTTTCTGGAAACGGTCCGGGGAGAAGATCAAGAGGACGATCACAAACTAGATGGGACGACCAAATGAAGAATTCAGCTGGAAACTCATTCTGCAAAGCTCTCAGAGCAGCTGAAGATAGAGAACAATGAAGAAAAATTGTTAGAAATATTGGAAAAAATCACTATCCTCAGTAATAAGGAAACGACAAGAGAGAGAAAGAAAAAGAGAGAACTACCTACACCAATTTCACCATCTACACATTTACGCTAGTTGAATCAAGGTAACAAATCGGGAGCTAATGGAGGTTATAAGAGACCCAAAACAACATAGGGCATAGGTAGTTAGATCGTTGGGTCATGTTTTACGGATACCAAATGAAAAAAACTTCCTAAGAGTTCAGCAAGTCAAAGAACAAAGGAAGAAAAAAAGTGGGAGATCGTAAAGAAAGTGGTTTGTTTCCAAACCAAGATGCTTAATTATTACTGCATACTCACCATTACTCTGTATACAGACGCGATTCTTAATGAATTGCAACTTTTTGGATTTTTATGCCAACCCCATGCAGGATAAGGTCTAATAATTGGATTTCCACTTTTGTCAAGAACGACGGTGCCCAACGTTGCAGGAATACCATCTTGGAATCTTGGGATCGTAACGAATACTAAAGGATTTCCTCTCGCTGAAAATAATAAAAATAAATCACCAAGAAAAATAAATGTCTTAAAACTCGAAATAAATCTAGTTTTAATTCACAACATTCATAAAATTCTCCAAATTTGCATTCCACAACATATCAATTCATCTAGGCAAGAGAATTTGATTTCACGTTTAAAACTTCTACATAGCTGCTGTGAGGAGTCCTGATAGGATGAAATACATATAAGCGAATAGTGGAAGCACTATACTGAAATCAAATCCTTGCTGTCTATTATGTTTCTTTATATTAACCAATTTTCAAAATTAACAAACGTAAATAAGAAATAAATATAAAAGAAAATGATTTTTCTTATAAAATCCGAAATATTACATGTTCTTACGTGGGTAATAGACATCGGTGTCAATCGGAGCTGGTTTTCCTGGAATAAAGACGCGAGCATCTATATCTGATTTCCTTGCCGCTGCAGTTGGGTACTCGAAATCCAGTTGTTTAAATTGGTACCATATCCGAAATTTATCCGATAACGGTGACACAGCGCCGGAAAATGTTTGTGAAAGACATATCGTCAACAGCAAACACAAAAGTTCTTTTCCTAAAATAAACAATGAAGGTTAAAAATTACGTCAAATTGGTTCTATTTAACAAGAACTATTTGGTCGTTTTTTTAATAGCATTACTATAGTGTTTATTAAGCTGCTTTCACATTGCGTCGAAAATGTACTGGGCATAGTTTTAGATGGTAAGTAATTACAACAAGAAGTAATAATATTACTACAAATGGTAAAACATTAAAACATTGGATTAAAGTAATTAAGGATTTATAAAAATATTATTGTTAAGCGTTTTCTTTAACATAGAATTTTGGTTTCCAAGAACCAAATAATTTGGCATTTAACTTTCACATGTTATACAAAACTCTTAGGTCATAAAAATAATGTTAAAGGCAATAAAGGGTTTTAAAGAGTAACCAGCGAAACCAGACATCCCAGGTCGCAAGCCAGCAAAATCCTTATGAACAAAATATCAACAGACATAAGATGAAAATGAAGATTTTGTATAGAATATCTGCATGGAATGTAATAACTTTATATGAAGCCGCGAATTCCAGCTATTCTTGCAGAAAGTTCACAGGATCTCCAGACATTAGTAAATCTAGTCAATGAAACAAGATATCGAAGAAGTCTTAAACTTAACATTTCAAAGACATAGTGGATGGCGGTTGGAAAGATCTTGACAAGGCCTGCTTTCGCTGTATTGTTAGAAGACAGAACTTGTAAACTATTTTAAATACTTTGGCAGCTAGGAAAATGTAAACAGTGACTCTGATGAAGACATCATAACCAGGATCGAAATATCATGTAAAGCTCTTATGGCCTGGAAACAATGTTTGTGTAACAGAAACCTGTCGATACATATTCAGAAGAAAGTCCTGAAATATTATGTGCGATCTATCCTATTATGTGTTGCGAGATATGGACATTAAAAACCACAATTCTTAACAAAGAAGCATTTGAATTGTGGTGGTATCGACGGATTCTTAAAATATCATGGGCTTCGCACACTTCCAATTAAGATGTTCTTAAATTGATGGTTTTAGAACGTCTGCTTATAAACATCATAGAGGAAAGAAAAACAAAATGCTTCGGCCATATCACTAGAGGACCCAAATACCATCTACTTAGCCTTGTAATAAAAGAAAAAGTGAAGGAAAATAAATGGATTGCTGGCATAAAACTTTTATAGTTGTGTAATATTAAACAAAGGTGTGGTATCACAGTAGAAGAATTATTTCGCGCAACAGCCAATAGAGAAATGTAAAGAGAAACGAGAGACCTACACGAAGTACAAAACATCAAATACTCTAGAATCCCGAGACACCTATAGAACAATACGAAATGAAACGAAGTAGTTGGTAAGAACAAATAATGAACACTGGGAACAGTTTACAAAAAGGATGGAAAGCGGCTTCTACGGTACACAAAAACAAATATGGTGATTCATAAGAAACTAACGGAAAAAAATGGCAGAATTAAAGGAATACAATAACATACCAGCAAACTAATTAGAAAGATACCTGATGGAACTGTTTAAAGAAAAAAAATAATAATCAACACAATAACGTACCTGAATTAAAACACGAAATAGAAATCACTTTTCAGGAAGTAGAAATAGCCATAAATTTACTCAAAAATAAAAATCACCAGGACCAGAAGGAATAATCAACGAGCTTCTAAGACACGGAGGAGAAAGTATAATCCTAGAGATGACAAAACTTATACAAAAACTAATATTGCACTGCAAGATACCAGACGCATGGAGAGACAGCATAATAATACTAATGTTCAAGAAAGTAGATAAAGAAGACCTCAACAATTATAGAGATATAAATCTGCTGAACACCGCACTTAAGCTTACCACAAAAGTCCTAACCAACAAAATCAATAAACTAACAACTTTATCAGATGATCAAGAAGGATTCAGATCCGGAAGATCCTACGTAGACGCCTTATTTATACTAAGACAAATTACAGAAAAGGCCATCGAGTACAATAACCAAGAAAACTATAGCACCAAGAAAAAGATGGTGCGATAATTTAAACAATTTAGGAGGCTAATATTGAAGAAAAAACAGGCTTAAAGGCCTACATACAAGAAGGAAGAAGAACAGCCGATAAAGAAAGATTTCAAAAAAATGTAAACATGATGACGGCCAACGTCTGAACTCGGACACAGTACCTCAAGAAGAAGAAACACGGACATAATAGCCTGATATATTACATTAACAATATAATTGTCCTAGTTTGAAATAAAGAATAAATTCGATAAAAATGGTGCACTAGAATTATCCGTCCACTACACAAAAGGGGGAAGGATTGGGCTATAAAAAATTTGATGTTTTGAACACAGCATACAAAATATTTTTAAATAACTTATAGAGTTAAGCCATGACTAAACTTAACATGTCTTACGACATGTTGCAAAAGAGACAATGAGATGGTAGTCCCCAGAATGCAAATAAAAACAAACTTTTTGAAACACCTATGGAGTTACACTGGAGATATCCTGCGAGAGGTGAAGGAGTCAGAAGCATATTCAACTGAAAGCTGAGAACGGTTCAGTTATTCGGAAACTTTGGAACTGTATTTTGTTTGGTCTTATTTCCGAAGATAAAAAAAAAGCTACTAAGAAGTGGTCAGGAAAACCACGATGAAGCTAAGAAGTGAGCATGCGCAAATCACCAGGCAACGAAATGAAATACCTTGGAATTTATGGAAGCTATGGAGACCTGGACAAAGAAGTAAAAGATCAACTACAAAAAAAGAAAATAGACTAGCAGAATGCCTTAATAACACTATATTGCGAAATTGACATATTAACACAAGAGATGAAGTCAATAATTAATAAAGCCAGTTTAAGACTAATAATAACATATGCATGAGACGTAAGACCCGACACATCATCATCATCATTCTGGATTTACAACCCTGCGTGGGTTGCCTCCTCAAGAATTTCGCTCCAGCCGTCCCTCTTCATCGCTTTTCTCCGCCAAGCACGTATTCCCATATTTTTCATGTCTTTATCGATGTTATTAAGGAACCTTGTTCTGAATCTTCTTCTTCCTCTCACCAATGGGTCTATAAAGGAGCGTTTTTTGGACGGGTCATTTTGTTCTAGTATGTTCTAGTATATTCTATAAAGTTCGAAGTTGTATCGTCTTTTCCACACTCCATTGTCATTCACTGCTCCATAAATTTACCTTAGTACTTTTCTTTTAAAACATTCTAACATGTTTTCATTATTTTTTATTAGAGTCCAGGTCCCTGAACCATATGTTAGGACTGGGCGTATTATTGTTTTGTAGAGTTTTATTTCTTTATTTCTCGATACAATTGTAAATTTAAGGAGGAGATTGAGCCCAAAATACCATCTGTTAGCCGTGCAAATTCAGCTGTTTATCTCTGCTGTAGGATTATTTTCAGTGTTAAGGAGCGCTCCCAGGTATACAAATTTGTTCACTGGTTCGATGACGTTGTTTTCTATAACAAGTGGTCGTAGGTTTTGTGGTTGCGTGCTTATTTTTATATACTTCATTTTGTTGGTGTTTATTATTAAACCTATTTTTGTAGCTGATTCTTTTAATACCACATACGCCTCTCGTGCAGCGTTTTCTATTCTCCCAACAATATTCATATCATCAGCATAGGCCAGGATTTGCACTGATTTATTGTATATTGAACCAGTGGTTGTGATTTGTGACATACGTATTATTTTTTCAAAAGCCAGATTGAACAGTACACAGGAGAGAAGATTTCCCTGGCGCAGCCCGTTATTTGTTTTAAAAGGTTCAGACAGTTCCCCCTAAATTCGTACTCAACATTCAACTTTTTTAAGAGTTAGTTTTGTTAAATTTACTAACTTATTTGTTATTCCTAGCTCTTTTATTGCTTTGAACATTTCTCTTCTATTTACAGAGTCGTAGGCTGCTTTGTAGTCTATAAATATGTAAGAAGAATCAATACGGTCCCATACGGTGACATAGTACTGTGGAAAATATTTTATATGCTGCATTTAGAAGCGTAATTCCTCTGTTGTTAGAGTATTTAAAGATATCTCCTTTTTTGTGTATGGTGCAAAGTATTCCAAAATTCGAATCATTGGGAGGGATTTCTGTGTCCATATTTCTTTTATAAGCTGCTGTAATGCCATTATGGTATCATAGCCACCTTCTGTATATAGTTCAGCTAGGAGATAATCTATTCCGGGTGATTTGTTTCTGGCTAACTTTTTAACTGCATCTTTAACTTCAAGAATCGTTGGTGGTTTCTCTTCCCTCTTGTATATTTTCTTTATCTCATCTCTTTTGTCTTCCAGGTTTTCTACTTATTCCTCTATATTAAGTGCCTGGTTAAAGCCTTCCACCCATCTATTTAATACATCTTTCCTTGTTATTAATAGGTCACCATTCTGACTTCTGCATTGTCTTGTGGTTACCTTGAATTCTTTTCTGTTAACGTTAACTTTCTTATAGAAAGCCCTAAATTTTTTCTCTCTGTTGAGACCCGACACAGCCACAACAAAAAGACTATTGGAAATGGCAGACATAAGAGTACTGAGAAGAATTACAGGAATTACCCTGAGAGATCGAAAAAGGAGAGAAGACATGAGGAGAAAATGTAACGTACTGTGTATAAACAAATGGACATTAAACAAAAAAGAATGGAATAACCTCATAAATAGAATGGGAACGGCCCGTGTGATGAAACTAGCAAGAGATAAATCAAGAATCAGTAGAAGAAGTATCGGACGACCGTGCAAAAGATATAGTAAAAACGTTTCATAGAAAGAAGAAGAAGAATTTGTAATACCAAAGAAAAATATAGAAACACTGATAAAATTTTAGGTACAGAGCTTTTTCATGGCCAATGACAAATCCACAATATAGAAAATAAAAATAAAAAATAATTGTTATTATCAGGGCATCTGTCAAGAACGAATGAAAATTATCCCCTCAGACAAACTCTATTATCACTAGCTCTAATAAACAGTAGTAGGAGTAAACCAATGAACAGAACGAATGTAATATTCCTGACAATAATAACAACAAAATAGATTTAGACATTGAATGTTTGATAAAGTAACTTGTAACATCACCATTTCAAAATTTGTTTAAAATGGTGATATTTTAGATAACAACAGTTGGAATATATTCACATTAATTTAATACTGTAGACATAATTTTGCTAGTAATAATAGTAATGAGTAAAATATAATGAAAAACATGGATAAAACATTTGTATATAGAAACTTGGTAAGCGTGAAGATAAACTAGTCGTGTCATATATGACGTAATAACAATCGCACATTTACAAATAGAAAAAATATTCAAATTTAAAGCGACTACTGAAATTAAAAGAATTTAAATTACTATCTATATAGATAAAAGCAAAGTAACGTAAGTTAACGAAAAAATTAAAACGATAGAATACTTGCATAATGCACAACAAAAATATCAGGCAAAATATAAAGGAAAAAATAATGAAAGATTTATATTAAATAAAGTATTAAATTAAAATAAGAAAAAAAAGCAAACAAATTAAAAGAACTGAGTAACAACAAAATCAAGATATGAGGCGTTCTTTGCAAAAACCCCATATGTCAGTTTTTAATTCGGAAATGGACTTACAAGCGACAAAAATATAGGCGATTCTGCATAGACCCCCTTAAACCTCAAGTATATGAGGAGCAAACCATCACCGTTTACAATAACTGATGTTAATCAGTTTTATTGAGCCCCATCCTCTTCAATTTAATCATGGATGAAATCATCAAAAGCGTTACAAAGGAAGAGGATATAGAATGGGAAATAAAAAATAAAAATAATCTGTTACGCAGACTACACAATATTGATAGCCCAAGATAAAGATAATCCGCAAAGACTGTTCCACAGATTTAACATAAGAGTAAAAGAATTTAATATGACAATCTTATCCCAGAAAACTACAATAATAGTAGTCAGCAAAAAACCAACCAGATGTAAAATAGAAATTGATGGCATCGATATTGACCAAGTAATGAAAATAAAATACCTGGGGATTACACTGTCTAGCTATGGAGACCTGGACAAAGAAGTGAGAGATCCAGTACAAAAAGCAAATAGACTGGCAGGGTGCCTTAATAACACTATATGGCGAAACAGATATATTAACACCGAGGTGAAGTCAAGAATTTTTAAAGCCAGTGTAAGCCCAATAATGATATATGCATGAGACACAAGACCTGACACAGCGACACCGCAAAGCTACTGGAAACGGCAAAGATGAGAGTACTGAGAAGAATTACAAGAAATACGCTGAGAGATTGAAAAGATATGTAAAGACATTAGAAGAAAATGTAACGTACAATGTATAAATGAATGGACACAAAATAGAAAAAAAAAATGGATTAACCACATGAGCAGAGTGGAGGAGACCTGTGTCGTCAAAATAGAAGACAATAAGTAACAAATAGGCAAAGAAATAAGTAACCAATCGGCAAAACAAGTATCGGACGACTGAGCAAAAGATGGAGAAACAACCTTTCATAGAGATATTAATCCACCAATGAACAAGCAGAATTGCTTATAAAAAGGAAGAAGAAGAAGAAGAAAAGAAAGAATCAGTCTTTGAAATTTTACAGAAGTAACTTCATTTTTTCTTAAATCAGCTCGTCCTCCAGCGGAAATCAAAATCGCGCGTATGTTAAGATATTCAGTTGATGAATCTAGAGTTGTTTTAGTAAGACAGACTTATACACGTAGCTGGAAAAATCCCTTCAAGGAAACAAACGTGGTATACCGAAAAAGTTTCAATTTAAACCATTATATAATACGCCTTTAAATATTCCTCAGAGGAAAAACAACCTTAGAGATTTAAACATATATTTGAATAAAACAGAGACTTATAACTTTTATAACTGTTCGCAGAATCAGGTCATCAGTATGAAAAGATTAGCGATTTGAACGAAGACGATGTAGATAAACTTAAGGGAATTTAAGGAAATTTAAAATCGATAATATTAAACGTACTATACAGGAAAATAACAGCCTAAAAAATCTACTTAGAAAGCTATTGCCAAATACGAACAAAAAGAAACAAGCAAAATGAAATAATATCACGTAGAGACGAGTTAATACAGGTCGTCGAAGAGTTTAGCGAAGAATTATATGGGAGTAGACGAGAAGATCAAACAGAAATACAAACAGCCATTTTAAAGAAGATCATGTATCAAGGTTCCGAATTAATGCCAGAAATTAAGGTAGATGATCGCATGTGAAATCGCAAAAAATGGGGCAGTTTAAGTGAGGCCTATGTCCAGTAGTGGACGTCATAAATGAAGGCTGTATGATGACGATGATGGTGTAGATGAACAGCAGTGGTCGAAGTAATGAAGACTGAATATTTTATACAAATTTCAAATAAAGGTTTTCGTTCATTTTTTATTTTAATTTGATACTATAAATATCCTTTTTCCTTTAAGTTAATGAAAATTTCCTGATTAATTTCCTGAACTTAAAAGTTAATGAAAAAACTAAAGAAAAAATAATGTAAAAATAAATAAAATTGATATTGTAAAATGTGTGTAATTATCAAAATATTAAACCACTCCTTTGGGAATTTCCGCAAACCTATTATTGTTCAACCAAATAACTTTTTTTAAATTTTCTTCAAGGTTGTAATTAACGACAAATAAGTTTTCTTGCAAAGAACGCCTCATAATATGTCTTTTGCAAGAGACGAAAAGAAAGAAAAAAAAAGGTCGATACAGTATCTAGAGTATACAGCAACTTTTGGTGGACCAGAAAAGCACGAACGACTAAATAACGAATTGTAGTAACAATTCACATGAAATATTTTCAATAAGTGTTGCCCATCGGTAAGAGAGGGCGCTGCTACTAGCCTAAATGTTTTGTTACGTTGGGTTTAAAAAGGATTAAAAACGCATTTTTAGAAAAACGAGAAATGTTAAAATTAATTTTAAATGAAATAGTGGTAACATGTTTTTAAATTTAAATTTGCTAATAATATTTTACTTCTTACTCAACAACTTTTGTGCAGTAGAAATATTATAAAATATATTACTATTGTAAAAACCAATATTTTGTTGGCCCATTGAAAAGTTACATATAGGGTTGCATTTTTCAGAAGGCGGTATTTTATTTTTTGATGTGTAGAAGGAGTTAGTATAAGCTTAAGTTCAAATTTGTTTGGTTGCCAGTCTTGTCCCTCGGCTGCCATATTGGAAAAAGGGTTGCAAAGGATTTGAGCGCAGTATCTAATTAGCTACCCTACAGAAAATTTTATTAGACATTATTTTTCTACAACTTTATTTTTATTACTTTATACTGGGCTACTGGGGATACTGCGTAAAAAGACGCCTCCAGACTCTACCTTGTAGGTGCGTAATAAAAAGGGGACAATAATAAATTAGTAATGACATAGAAATGTTAAGATGATAAACTATATTGATAAAAAAATATTTAATGGAAGAGTAAGCCTAATTGTTCGTTTTTATCATATTCTTACTAGTTTTCAAGGACCTGTCAGCTTAATTAATGAAATTAGACAAATTTATAGTTAAAATTATTCGTTGACACCATCTCATGAATATTGTACTATTTTCCATTTTACGATAAAAAGTAATAGATATAAAGTTGTAGAAAATTTAATTTGTCATAAATAATGTTAAATAAAATTTTTTATAAGGCTGCTAATTTATGAGATACAGTGCGAAAACTCTTTGCATCACTTTTTCCAAAATGGCGGCTGAAGAAAAGGCTGGCGACCCCACAATTTATACTTAAAATGGTTAGCGACTTGCATCCTCTGAAAAATGCATGCTATGGCCTAAAAAATGTAACATTTTAATGGACTATATATGTTTTAAAGTGAGTTCAAATGGAACAATTCAAAACTGTAAGACACTTAATTCAAAATACATATATAAAAATTTATAAATACAGTAAACAGGAGGATAAACTAAAATAGTTAAATAGTGAAAAAATAAATGTACTCGAATACAGACATCAAACTGATCACAAAACAAATCATTTAATCTAATCCTCCCATTTTTGTACGACAATAATAACATATAACATTTACAAATTGCACGTTATCTTACCAACTGTGCTCGGTCTACGATTTGCAAGTGAACGATCAGTCAATTGTCAGCTTTTGTATCGCATATTAAAAAAACAAGACAAAATAAACTTCAAATTAAACATGGAAACATTGTAGTGTTCAATAGAATGTAACTTCAGTTTTTAGTCTATTTTATTAAATAATTTAATAAATAAATATGGGCCCCCTAGGCCTCATCCTTCTTCCTCTATTTACTAGAAGCAAAACATGCTCGGATCACCTTCTTCTTAATATTTTTCTTTAAACTGTACTTGGTGATATGGTGACCACAAATACTCCAAATCTTACAACAGACTGGAGGTTTTTCTGTGCTTCATTTACAATATTATTTATATACATTAAATAATTATCTGACGATAATTTGGGGGTCTTGAAAAAATACTTGTAGAATATTTATTTGATGATGAAACACACAATACGAAAAATATTTACAAGCAAAATTCAGCAATGAAAGAGAGCTGTTAAGATATTATTTTCTAAAATAAACTAAGACTGGATTATTAACACACGAAAAGAAAAGTTATAAAGCAATTAAATCATTCTGAAACTAAGGCTATAAAGTGATATATATGGAAAATTCTAAGGATGGCCAGTTGCCGATATTAATATTAGTTGTTTATTTCAAAACATACATCATGTTTCCATTTTTTATAAATTACTTATAAATTTTGCACAAAAAATGTAATTGTTCTTTTTTTATTGGTACATGTAAATTATCAAGAAGCGATTTTCAATTATTTGGAGCTGTCACGGTATATATTTAAATCATAACTTATGGAGAAGAGAGAATAGGCAAGTAAGTTAATGTAACAATTAGCGAAAAATCAACCGATATAAAGAATATGATTTTAAAATATATCACTTAAACTTATCTGATTTCTTGTCTGACAAATCAATGACATAAAAGCTCTGGTCCTCCCAGTTTGGAGATTTAAATATTGGGGTAACTTCAAAAATAATCATTAAAAAAGTTGAAACTGCAGTGACCCCTAAATATTGTAAGCAAAGGAAGAATTGGAAATGATTAGACAGAAAATACAGCTACCTAATGCAGGAATTATTCATAGAACACCTAGATCACAAACTGATTAATTTTCTTTCGGTTAATTAATTAACGTTAACGTATATTGTAAAAAATAAAAAACGCATATTGTAAAAGTAAAAGAAATGAAAAGAGTTAAAGAAAAATTTACAAAGCACAACAAAAATAAAAGGTTGATGTAGTATGGATAGAAGTACACTCTCGAATAGTATCCAGAAGTAAAAATTAGAAAAGAAAAATACCGAGAGAACCCAAAATGAAGTGGAGGTAAGGAATTAATACAAAGATTAAAGACAAGTATCTGAAAGGAAACTTATACAATGACTGATTGAAATGTAACGTGGTAAATATAAAACATTAGCAAAGAAAAAACAAATAATAACAAATAATTTTCACCAAATTATGAAAAGAGAAATAAAATGTCGAAAAAAGAAAAAGCTAGCCAAATGGCACGCAATAACATTCCTAAGTATCGCATTAAAAAAATGACGATTATCACATTGGTAAGATTGAAATGGAAATAGGTACTTATTGACTTTATTGGAAGATAGTTATTCGATTACGTGAAATCAACGTTAACTTAAGAATACCCATCAGAAAAAAATCGTAATATGTGATTTTTATTTAAAAAGGCAACCACATGCAATGATGACAGTAAAATTCTCCTAATAATAATCCCATACTAAATTATGATAAAAAATACCTGCAAAAAACCTCACGATACTATCCTAACATGGTAAGAATTGAGTCTTTTAGTTTACACTTAATATAAACACCAAACTCTGAGTTTTTATATATTATTATTTAAAAAAAATTACGTATCCTCGATATGTTATTTACTTACTAATAGTGGTATTTTCTTTGTATTAATTTTCTCTTTTAATATGGGAAACCAAATAAAGAGGAATTTGCGACAAAATTGGTTCTATTTAACATACTTATAGAGCTTCTTAGTTTTTCTCTTTTTACCATCTGTTTCTTTTGGGATTATACTTAAATTTTTCCATTGAACTCTAGTTCATTTTCTCTTCCGTGTTTAGATATTTAAGATCTAGCAAATTTTCTATGTTTGATAAAAAATTATGTTTACTTATTTCTTTTTAATTATGTTTACTTTTAGTGAAAAATATGTTTTAAATGTTTTTACTTCTTACTTAATGTCTATATTTTGTTAGTTATTTTTATAAACGAATTGATCGAGAATAGTGAATCGATGTCAATTCTATGACGCCACTCGTGACGATGCCATACGCCATCTTGTGACGCTAGTTCCGTGACGCTCGCCTCCGCATTATACTGTAGAGAAAAAAAAGTAATACAATGCTAATATAGAAGCTTCGCTTCAATATCAATACATAAAAACTTAGAGTTTGGTGTTAATATTAAGAGAAATGTAAGACCACATACTTACCAAGTCAGGATAGCATCATCCTGATTATTTTTTTCATGATTTTTTCTATGTGGTCCATTTTAATAGAAATAAGCACACCAGAGCATATACTGACACTTATTAAAAATCTGTACTAGTCGAATATAGCAACAGTACGACTAGATCAAAAGTTTTCAAACCAATTCAAGACCGAGAAAGGTGTTAGACAAGGATGCGTGTTGTCACCTGACTTATTCAACATTTATGGTGAAAATGTCATAAAGAGGGCTTTAGATGGATGGGCCGGTAGAGTAACAGTGGCTGGTAGAATAATCTCTGATTTAAGATTTGCTGATAACATTGCATTTATAGCAGTTAATGAGCATGAAATGTTTAATCTCCTGCGAAGAGTTGAGTACAAAACCAATAAAGTTGGTCTGAAACTCAATAAAGCTAAGACAAAAATAATGGTAGTCGACAGATTCTACACTATTCAACTGACTAACATGTTACAGAAATACCAGATACTGGACAGTTTTGTCTATCTCGGGTCTAGTATAACAATGATGGTAACTGGGAAGGAGAAGTTCGGAGACGTGTTGGAATGGCAAAAGATGCGATGAGTCGCCTAAATAAAGTTTGGAAAGACAGATCTATCTCTTAAAATATCAAAATGAGACTGTTTCTTAATATTTCTATACGGAGCAGAGACTATGATTCTTCGCGGACGCGAACGTCAAAACATTGGCGCCTTTGTGGCAATGTGCAGATGTGGTGCTGAAGAAGAATGCTGCGCATACCTGGACAGCTCATAGGACAAACGTTTCCATTCTAAACCAACTCTAGACTAAAAAAAGCTGTCCACAATATATCTACAACGTATTCTGCAATTGTTCGGTCACGTGGTTCGCAGAGGTGACGATAGTTTGGAGAGATTAAGTGATTTTGGAAACGTTCCGGGGAGAACATCAAGAGGACGATCACCAACTACATGATCTGACCAAATTAAAAAGTCAGCTGGAAATTCATTCTGCAAAGCTCTCAGAGCAGCTGAAGATAGAGACCAATGGAGAAAAATTGTTAGGAATATTGGAAGAAATCACGATTCTTAGTAATGGGGAAACGACAAGACAAAGAGATTAACAGGAAAATCGTAGTGCCATCATTGTATGTGGTTGTTTTTTAAAGAAGAATCACATGCTGTAATTTTTTTATGGGTATTTTAAAGTTAAAGTTGATTCTATGGAATCAAATAAACTGTCTTTCGATAAAGTCTTCTCAGAAACACTACTCAACAATATTGACAATATTTTAAAGTCATCTACATTAAAATGTATAATGTATGTCTGAGTTGTCAATATAGATTAAAACTTATTTTAAAGTAAAATTGTGGCTTATTCACAATAAAAATAATAAATTGCAATAATATGCCACAATAAAATGGCTTTAGAATAATATCAAGTCACTTATTATAAAGTATATAGAACCATTTTTTTAAATACTTAAAAAAGAACAATTATTATATATAAAAATATTGCATACTAATACCAGTCACTTATTGTCACTTTTTAAATCTAATAAACGACAGAGCCTTAGGTGTATAAGTTTTATTTGCTATTAAACAGCATCAAATCACAGCAACTGGTCATCCTTAAAAATAAAAATGACAATTACGCTTCATTTGGCTGTAGTGAAAACCTGTGTATGAAAAAATCACACAATTTTTTACATATCAGGTAAAATGACTTCAGTATATTTAGGCAATATCAGTTGCCAAAATAGCATATATTGCCAACGCATATTTGATGAATACAAATAGAGCGAAGACAAGAATAATGGGTAATCAGACGTTGGTTAACAATGATATAATAAATTTAGCTGAGCGGAAAAATGCGATAAAGTTGGGGAATACGAAAAGTCTGAACAATTCATTAATATGAGATGTACAGAAGCACCAAAGCAGAAACATAACAATGTACAATGTACAAAATATGGTCGTGAGCCAAACAAAAGACACCAAGCAAAAGCAGAAGAGTGAATAAAATATTTCCATTGTTAAATAAAAATAAAAAGAAAGTTGAGCAAATCAAAACTTTAACTTAAATATTATAACGATGTAAGTTTATAAAATAGCAAAGTAATTTTCAGGTGAACTTCTAGATAAACTGGTAGCAACTAAAACTTATGTAGCACTGCAGATGCTTTAATATCAGGCAAAGACGGCAAACTGAAATACTCACTGGTAGTTGTTGACATTTTGAACACAACATGAATATTGAAAAATTTTAACTCTAAACCAATTATTTAACTTTATCCACTTTTAATTACATGCACATGAATATTGATGAGTCCTATTGAAAGGGCTGATAAACCTTGAAATATGTAACTGGACAGAGGAAATTTCCATTCGTACTGACAGAGAAAGGAGAAATTACTTTAATAGTTGTTAATTAGTTCTTAGTTAAAAATAGTTGAATACTAAAGTATATAGGAGTGCAATATATTGTTGCATATTTCTTGATAAACAACGTAAATGGTTAGCGAAAACAATGGAAATAACTTTCTTAGAAAACAATATATTTTTAATACAATAAAATTAAATATGGTGGTAGTTGTGAAATAAAAAACTAATATTATTAGTTTAATAAAAATTACATATGTATTTTCTACCTATGAAACGATTCTTATATATTTAAAAAAAAATACTTCAAACTAAAGTTGTAGATCTTAAAAAGTTTTAAATTTGCCAGTTTCTAAATTAAAATATATAAATAATTGACCGAGATAATTTCAAAAAACCCTTATTTTTGCAGTAATTTATGAACATTAATTACGTTGTTTTTTTTATAACGACATGTAATATTATGACATGTAACGACTTGAAATTATGGTAATTAATGAGTTATTAGAGTTTGCAAAATATCAGCTAGACGAACTAAATAGTTTGTTGTTGATAACTTTTGTAAAAATTTTGCATCCTACAGTCTTCAAATTAAAAAAAAACTGATCCCATTTGGAATCATCTGGCGTTGGTGGTACCTGAATTATCCATTTATAATACTTGATATAGAGGTATGGTAAAAAATTGACTATAAGTAATAGGAAATACGTTTATTATTGCACTTACACTATTAACAATTTAATTTTGTACACGGAAACTATAAAAACAATTTTTATTATTGTTTAAACATTAAAAACATTGCACTTAGAACATTTTATTCTAGAGTAAGACTTTATACATGATTTGCACCTTATGCGATTTTGATCATGTAGTGTCTAGTGTCCTACGCCATCAAATCGAACATCTTGCACTGATGCAGAATGCATTACTTGTCTCTTATTTGGTGTATTCTCTTAAGAAGGACGTCCTCGTTTTCTCGTGTCAGACTTTCCAGCTTTAAGTAACGCATGTCTAACTTGGGATTTGAATTGGAGAAGGGTGATGTGTTTCACTTGTTTTTGTTTGTAGTGTCTTCGGTAAAACAACCAGGAGTTAACAATACATGTATCAATAAGATTAAATATTATTCTCAAATATATTTTTTTGTTTGATTTTGATTACACAAGCATGTCATGCAAATTCACACCCCCCATCGAAATATAATATTCTTTGACAATTGCTGGCCGTTCGATTTCTACATAGGTATTGCTCGTGTTAGACCATCTCTTCACTTTATCAAGAGGATATTTTTCTATATAGTTCGATGTTAAAATGACGGACCTATTGTCATACCATTTGAGAGCAGTAATATTTTTTTTGCTGCCGATTTTTACATCAGAGGATCCACGACCTTTTGCCATTAGAAGTTTGTCTTCTGAAAAAAAAACAACCTACCAGCCGCCCACTTCTTACAGTCCCTGCATCAAGGAAGTCCCGTTCTTTCAGACTAATAAGTAGATTATAATATGTAAAAAAATTTTCCGTGAAAATCTTAAAATTCATGTGGTTTGGCAGATTTCTGACCAACTTCAGTACTATTTCCCCACTAATTTCAAGACCTGATTCATCTTGGACTATTCCTTTCAATGCTGTTGAATTCCTCAGGTTATATCTTATTTATATTTTGCCGATTTTTTTCAATGAAAGGTTTTACTTTATAACCTTTTAACAGGAACTATCTTAAAAGAGTTACCAGATAAAGGAAAAGTTATGATAACACATATTTTTAATGCCTCATTAGGCTCAAAATTGTACCAACTCAATGAAAAGTTGCTGGTATAATAATAATCCATAAACCTGGTAAACCGCCTCACGAATATACCTCTTATCGTCCTATTAGCCTACGACAAGACTTATGAAGAGAATTATTAATAATAATATTTTCCTGGATCATCAGTTTGTTACCAGAGAGAATCATTCAACAATAGAACAAGTTTATAAAGTCTTTGATATAGTAAATAAAACTTTTATTGAATGAATACGTGTTTTTACCTTGCTTGCGCTTTGTCGCCTTTTCAAGGGTGGGTTTTTTTATTGGGTAAACGCCAATGTGCATATTGCCGCTCTCCGGAACTAAGTTCTGTTAGAAAATCGGCCCTTTCTAGATTGTTGTCCTTTCTGTTTTGTTAGGTTTAAACGCGTGGAGGATAGTTGTGGCTGTTTCCTCACCTAGGATCAGGTATCTTTGTGCAATGAGATTGGGAAAACACAGAAAACCAATCTTCCCCTATTGTTGTGATTTTAAATGCGACTCTTAAGGAGTGTACGGGTGCTCACTGTTTATTGTTTGGTGTGTGTGCATTGTGCTGGTTTGTGTAGTTATTGGTTGTGTGTGGTTGGCTTGTTTCTTTTTGGTGTTTGTATATTTATGTATATATATATATATATATATATATATATATATATATATATATATATATATATATATATATATATTATATATATATATATATATATATATTTATTATGATTTATTTGTGAATGATGAGCAATGAGTGTTTTTTAATAATATAGGGTTTTTATCGCGGTTCTCAAAGAATTAGTTTGTAAGTACTTTTTTAAATTATCTTTATTATATCTATTATGAAACACACATATATATCTAACCTAGCCAATGTAAATTTAAAATAAACTATCATTAAATTGAAATTCTTATGAAACTAATTAAATTCTATAGACAATGTAAAATTTAAACAAACTATCTTCAAAATTGAAATTGTTATGACACTAACTAAATTATATTAACAAAATTTTGTACCTTTCTGTCACTGAATGCCTAAATGAACTGTTTTCCACTATATAGATTCTAATCACCACTCAATGTCTTCGTGCTTCGGTTATCCTTGTTTTTGTGAAATTATTTTTTCCAATTATCAGCTTCCACCAATTTAAAATATATTTCTTCTTAAGCATTTATAAACCACCAAGCAAACCAGCAAACAGCATTTATATTTATTCTTCTTTTCAATATACCAATATCCAATCACCAAATATATTATATATTTATATTTATTCTTCTTTTCAATATACCAATATCCAATCACCAAATATATTATATAATTTTAATATTCAATTAATACTTCTTCCATAATCCAATCACCATTTATACATAACATAATTTTTAATCTTTAATAATATTTTCTTTATACTGTTTCTTAATTTTCATTTAACTCACTATATTGAACAATTGGACCTTCTGACTATCTTGAACTTA
Organism: Diabrotica undecimpunctata; assembly: GCF_040954645.1. Classification (NCBI taxonomy): domain Eukaryota; kingdom Metazoa; phylum Arthropoda; class Insecta; order Coleoptera; family Chrysomelidae; genus Diabrotica; species Diabrotica undecimpunctata. The sequence continues at coordinate 98,357,153 of NC_092809.1, forward strand.
CTGAACTGTAACTGATTGACTGACTCTAACTAACTTTCATACTAAAACTGGACATCTTGAATCCAAATCACCGAGTATTTATACCTTTTCAATCTTCCAGAACCATCTGGTAAGAAATCATGTTCGATTTGTTCCATCTCCTACATGTCTGAATTTTCTGGAACAGTCCATTTCGCAAACAAAGCCATCTCCGGTGATCTAGAGAATTCCTTACTTTTCTATCGAGAATTTTGTTGACATTTAGGCTTTTCAGATCAGAATATATACTTAAATTAGTAACTAACACTCTAATTTAATAAACTACACATTTTAAACAACATATTATTATAACCACACTTTATATTCGCAACCATTACTTAAACGTCACTTCATTGTATAGTTGGTTGCCTATGCACATGGCTCACTTAAATATATCTACAATATTATAATTATTAAAATACAACTTTTTACAATTATTATATGCTAATTTCTTAAAAATGCCCTCACATAAATATATTTTTATAAAATTCTCTAGTATATAACTTATTAAAATAACCAAATACTTTTTATATCTAATATTATCTAGTAGTGTAACTTATAAATTATTTTCTATAAACACCAATCATATCAATATATATATATATATATATATATATATATATATATATATATATATATATATATATATATATATATATATATATACCTATATATATATATATATATATATATATATATATATATATATATATATATGTATATATATAAACACTACCAAGCATAAAATTAGGGTCACCCCGTAATTTGAATTTAACTGTCCATTCACTTATGTTTACATTTCTCACTTCTTGTCTCTTCGTACCGTTGCCATACTCGTTGCACACTCGAGAGACTTACACCAACGTTTCTCGCAGTTTTGCGCTGACCGTGGCCATCTTCTAACGCCGCCACAATTCTTGCCGCCATAACAGAATTTATGCTCATTGCAATACACTGACAGTGATAACAATTTACAATTGACGTTAAAACCATAGAAACAAAAACTGTGCTGATAACGGTTTATAGGAATTAGGCTAAGGGGCCCTTTTTATCTCAAACGCTTGTCGAAACAACAACGACAACAATTTTTTTTCAAGAAATCCATTAGTAAACTATGTTACAACAGAAAATAGTTAAAACAGAATAATAATTTCTAAAATAAATTCAAATTACGAGGTCACCCTAATTTTATACTCGGTAGTGTATATATATATATATATATATATATATATATATATATATATATTTATATATTTATATATACGAGTTAGGTTGTGTAATCTTTATTTACATCTATTATGAATTTCTCGGTTGGAAATGTCTAGCTATCCAAAAGAAGAAAGGCTTATTCTAAGGCCTGCTGTAATTACAATTTTTTTTGATAAATAATGGGTTAAATGTTAGTACTACATTATTATAAGTGCATTTATTTTATGTTGATTACACATTACACATTTGAATTTGTTTGTCTAGTTGCAAAGTAAGTAGTAATTGTTGTGTATTTATTATGGCGTTAATTTGCAAAAATTTTAAAGACAAAACAATAAACAAGAAAGATAAAATTGAAATTACCCAAATTATAATGCAGTATGGATAATGCATAACAGTAAATAAACAATACCTTCTCTTTAAAAGATAATTTTGCTTGTAATTATCATTTAAAAAGAGTGCATGTACGTGTCACGTTTTTGTTTAAAGTACAAAAACCTTCTACTCATCATTGTTTCTTCGATGATCAAATGGTTCTATTATGTTCTTGAAAATAATATGAAGCATGATACGGTCCAAAATAAAAAGGATCTGAATGAGGGAGCTATTATATTGTACACTAAAGGTTAAATCCTAACGGCTCATATAATTATTGATTGAATAGAAAAAATAAAGGAGGATTTTGGGCTCAATAGAAAATTGATAAACCATTTTTCATTGGACGAAAACGATAATTATTTAAATATCATTAACAAAAACCAAATTAATAGTAATATTAACGTCAAATCCTGCAGACAATTGAGCTTTACCTTCGAATAAACGATCTTCGAGATAAAACTAACACAGCTTGAAGATTTTCCCTCCCAAATTTTGAAAATCTAAATAAAGCGATTTAAAAAACTTACAAAAGGATTTTAGAAAATGTGCTGATCCTTTAATTTCCATGATAGATGAATTTTCGGATGATGTAAAAAAGCTCCTGTTCACATTTTACTTCGATAATCTTTTTACAAGCTTTAATTTTCTTTTTTTCTTAAAACAAAGAGATTATGATGGTACGGGAACTATGAGAGAAAATAGAATACCTACAACTTGCGAGTTATCTAAAAAATCATGATTTCGAGATCGATAAAATAAAGAGACATGGACAAAGAAGATGGAATAATATTAGTAAAGTGGATGGATAATAACATACTAACAGTAGCATCTACATGTCATAACGTCAGTCACCCAAGTCACGCGCTATTCTCGAACCGAAAAAAATTTATTCAACTAGCACAACCTTTTTAAGACAACCATAATCTCATTTCTACATAAAATCGGTTGATGGAAGACACTGACTTCATGGACCATCAAATATCCAAATATAGGACTTTAATTCGTAGAAAAATGTGGCAGTGGTCAATTTTTACTTAGCTACTAGATGCTGCTTTAGTCAATGCTTGGTGTATATCCAAGAAGTGTAAACATCAACACAGCTTACCTAACAAGAATTCAGACAAGAGATTGCTCCAGACTATCTGATAAAATATGGCATGGCTTTGGAAGGTACTGAAACGCCTGCAGCTGTTAAATCAAGTTTATCTTTTAATAGGGTTTCATATAACTTAAGATATGACAGAACACACCATTTTTTGAAAAACATTCCAAATACTAAAAAGCGTCGGTGTGTCGGAGAAGGTTGTAGTTCAAGTATTCGCACTATGTGTGTCAATTATGATGTAGGATTATGTCTAGAGTGTACCATACCATAATGTTTCACCTAGAGTTATAATTTCCTTGTTCAATAATTTATTTTGTGTGAATGTAATAAACAAGATCCCAAATGATGAATTTATAATCATTAGTGGTTATTTTAACGCCCGTGTTGGCAATGATATAGTTCTAGGAATAAAACAGCGATATAATGAAAATATGAGAAATGAAAACGGATACCTTCTGATGGACCTTTACGGCATAAACAAGATACGTATTAATAATACATTTTTCTCTTATAAAGAACAAAACAAATACACTTTATACGAAAATGGTTGCGTTTCGATTTAATTTGAGCTTCTTACCACTCCCTGACACGTGTTTCTGGATCTTCCCGTCATCAGAGAGAGCTTGTAGGAAAACTCAAACTAAACCAAAACGCACCGACTACTCTGGCAATTATAGAAAAAATAATTACCAGAGTATGCTACTAGAGACATCTAGTGATAAAAGATGAAATTAAATGTGTCGATAGCAATTAAAGTAAATTGTATACTCACGGTTAATCAAGCCATTAAGAGCGATGCTGGGAATATTTATATTCCACTATGCATCAACAATTTACCCATATAAATTACCATCTTTCTTGTACTCATTGCGTCGAGTAAGGACGATAAATATACGAAAATGGTTGCGTTTCGATTTAATTTGAGCTTCTTACCACTCCCTGACACGTGTTTCTGGATCTTCCCGTCATCAGAGAGAGCTTGTAAGAAAACTCAAACTAAACCATCGCACCCAGCATCGCTCTTAATGGCTTGATTAAGCGTGAGTATACAATTTACTTTAATTGCTATCGACACATTTAACTTCATCTTTCATCACTAAATGTCTCTAGTAGCATACTCTGGTAATTATTTTTTCTATAATTGCCAGAGTAGTCGGTGCGTTTTGGTTTAGTTTGAGTGTTCTTACAAGCTCTCTCTGATGACGGGAAGATCCAGAAACACGTGTCAGGGAGTGGTAAGAAGCTCAAATTAAATCGAAACGCAACCATTTTCGTATATTTATCGTCCTTACTCGACGCAATGAGTGCAAGAAAGATGGTAATTTATATGGGTAAATTGTTGATGCATAGTGGAATATAAATATTCCCAGCATCGCTCTTAATGGCTTGATTAAGCGTGAGTATACAATTTACTTTAATTGCTATCGACACATTTAACTTCAAATACACTTTATTAACTCCGCAAGAGCAAGCGATAAAAGGTAAAATCGGGGAGGATAAGGCAGGCTTCACGGCAGGAAGATCATGCATAGACCACATATACACACTGGAACAACTGTTGGAAAAGAAAAAAGCAAAAAATAAAGATAATCACTTGTCATTTGTGGACCTGAGAAAGGCATATGACTCTGTACTAAGGTCAGAACTATGGGAGGCAATGTACAAATTAGAAATACAGACGGAACTCATAGAAGCTACAAAAGCTCTGTATAAAGAAAATAAAGTGTCCAATAAAATGGAAACAAGAATCGTAGGAGACTTCACCACAACAAAAAGGCTCCTGCAGGGTTGTTCCACATCTCCAACCCTATTCAAAATATACTTAGAGAAAGCCTTGACTACATGGAAAAGAAAATGCGAAGGCATGGGAGTACCGGTACGGAACAAATACCTATATACGTTAAGCTTTGCAGACGATCAAGTAGTGATTGTACAAGACCAATAAGACCTTAGCTACATGATAAAGAAACTACAAGAAGAATATACCAAGGCTGGCATAGATATTAACCTCGAGAAAACAGAGTACCTATCTACAAGTGAAGAAGACATAGAAGATCTACAGATTGATGACAACGTTACAATCAAAGGAAAGGATAAATTCAAATACCTGGGATTTATAATCACGAAAAAGGCAACAACAGAGGAAGAAATTACACAAAGATTAGGACAAACAAGAACAGCAATCCGACAACTTAACTCAGTATGGTGGGATATACACCTAAATATGAAGACAAAAACGCAGATTAATAAAACATTAGTGCGAAGTATTATGACATATGAAGACATGAGTTGATAAAGGTGCTATGTCCATTTTTTTCAAAAAAATGACTTATTTGTATATTTGGTTACCTAAAGTCGTAATACAACCCCTGAATAACTTAAGATTCTTAAATTGTTAATAATAAGGATTATTTTAATTGATAAAGGTACTATGTCCTATGACTAAGTACCCTTTTTTATTAGATGAAGGTGCTATGTCCATATTTAAGGACATAGCACCTTTATCCACTAGATAGTGGAAAAGTTTTATTTACATGGTAGGTGCCATGTGACATTTTAAGGTTATGTTTGTTGTTTATCACATCTTTCAACATGGGTTCGAGAAGTAAAAGAATGTTAGAATTAGTAAAAAACAAGAAAATATGTGTTTCAAATAAAGGTAAGTCCGAATAGAGAATTTTTTTGTAGATAGAAACTGTATTTTATATTTCTCTGGAGGTCAATACCAATGCGGTGATTTTGGAGCAGCCAAGCACTAGTGGACTTCAAAAGAAGGTCAACTCTAAAGCAGGTAAGCATATTAAAAAATTTTTTACTACCTTTATTAATTAATCATCTCTTTTTAATAACAATTTATATAATATATAATACACATTACTTGAGTTATTATTACATACATACCTACCTATGTACATAAATTAAATTTTTAGACTATATGGATAATTGTACTGATGAAAGTGTTACATCAGGCAGCGCATATTCCCCTTCCAGTGAAGAAGATTCAGAAGAGGATTCTGATAACTCAAATATTTCTTATTCGACGAGTCTCATAAACAAATATCCGGATGTTGATAGAGTCAAACGTAAAAGTTTTCTGATAACCAAGAAATTAAAAAGGTTAAGCTAAAATAAGTTAAGATTAAGAAATAAAAATAGAAATTAGAAATAAGTATAAATTTAATAAATAACTAAGATATTTTTAAGGTTCCGACAAACAGCAGGGAAACCCCGGATAGGATTGACGAAGTGCAGGAGGAAATACCTCGGGAAATACGTATAGAAGACCATAACCAGCAATTCCATGTTACTGCCGATGAAATAAGTAGAAGAGAAATTGTTAAACCAGTTTTAAAAATAACTAAAAAAGAGTCCGGAAACCTGATAATTGGAAACGAAATAAAGCTGCAAGGTTAAGACAACAAGGTAAAGAATATATTTCTCAAAAGACTGGTAAAGTGATGGAAGAAAAAACAATTAAAAGAGATTTACTGTGTAAAGAAAAATGTAGACTAAACTGTACTGAGAAGTTTAGTATTGCAAGCAGAGAAGAAATTCTAAGAAAATTTTATAAGCTAGATACAAATTCCAAAAATATTTTAATTTTTAAAAGTATTAAGATGCAGAACGTTAATCGTCACCGCCCTCGTAAAAATATAAAAACGAAAGCTTACAGCTTTAAATATTTTATTACGTGTGATAAAAAAAATACACTAGTGTGTAAAGATGCTTTCTGCTCTTTATACCGAATTGGACGAAAAAAAGTCTTTAAAGCTCAAAATGACTTAAACTTAAAATGACTGGCCAGGTAATGCCCTCACCACGTAAGCAAGGGCATCACAAAAATCCAAAAAAAAATATCTGATGAAGTAATAAACTGCATTGAAAATCATATCAAGCAATTTCCTTCAGAAGAATCACATTATTCTAGGACTAAAAACCCACATAAGAAATACCTTTCCCCTTTACTAAATATTAACCGACTTCATCAACTGTATATAGAGGATTGTCAAACAAAAAAGCTCGAAACTAAATGTCTCTCTTTTTACAGACATATATTTGAAACCAGGTTTAACTTATCTTTTGGTGTACCAAAAAGTGATCCTTGCAGTTTATGCGATGCTGGAGAGAACTCTTTAGAGCACTCGAATAATTTTCAACTTGCTTTTGCGCAGCAGAAAGTTGACCGCGAAGCAGTAAAAATTTCCAAAGAAAAATTTTACATAACAATGGATCTTCAACAAATGATGCCTTTGCCAAAGCTATCAACGTCAAAATCTTTTTACTTAAGACAAATGTGGCTATACAACTTTGGAGTCCACTGTTTAACCAGTTCTGGTCATAAGTCCTATTTTTTTACATGGACTAAGGATATTGCCAATAGGGGAAGTAATGAAATAGCAAGTTGTTTTCTACGATTTTGTCTGCTTCTTAAAGAAGAAAATCCCCAAATTGATCATTTAATAATTTGGTCAGATCAATGTGGGGGACAAAACAAAAACTTCTCCATTATTAACCTTTTTCAATACCTAATATTAAAATACCTAATCAATACCTAAATGCGGTGGTTTGACTTCTGAAAAAATTTCAAATCTACAAGATCAACTTACGTTTATTCCAGCAGAGTATAAATGGTATTATGATATTGTTTTAGAAGAATGTTTGAAAAACCCTAAGAAAAAACGTAATTCATGTTAAATTTAAATGTTTCTGTGTCTTTGTTTATAAATTTTTAATGTATCTTACTTTGCTTTTGTTAATCTGCAAATAAAATTTAATTTTCAGATTATTTAATAGTTTTTTTTATTATTTTTTAAAATTTAAATACAACATAGGTGACATAACACCTTTCTCTACTCAAGTTTATACCAACATCTGCATAAAATGTTGGTTGTTTAAGGTGCTATGTCCATTAAAATTAAAATTACTAAAAAAGTTTAAATTCTAGAAAAACAAAAAATATTATATAAAAAAGTACAAAACGATTCTAATCTAATAAGATATTGGTAATTTTTATAAAATTTATTAAAAAAAATATATAAGTGAAAACGCGTTTCCTTCAATTACTCAATATCTGAAAAAGTGGACATGGCACCTTTATCATCTCATGTCTTCATATGGGGCTGAAAATTGGATCATAAACAAGAAAAACAGCAGTAAGATAGTAGTAAAAGAGATGGAATGCCTGCGAAGATGCTGCAGAGTAACAAGAATGGATAGTAGAAGTAGAGGACAAAGATCTATGCTAGACTATATTCTGTCGAAGAGAGTTACAGCTCTCTCAAATCTTGGATGTAAGAGCACTAACATCAATAGAAATAGGAAGCGATCATAAATTGGTATTGTTCAAAATCCAAATGAAAACATATATACGTGAGAAGAAAACACCAGAATACACCACAAAGATAAAAATCGAAAGCGCTCAGGGTGATTCCACAAGATACCTATTCCAGAAAAGAATAACCGAAAAATGCAGAAACACATATATCACAGAAAGTGATATAGTCGAAGAAAACTAGGCAAAAATTAAGTCTAATATCTTAGCCTTGGCCAAGGAAGTTCTTGGTAAAAGAAATATAAATAATGATAAATTGTTTTCATGGTGAAGAACTTAATGGTTTTGTACAGAAGCAAAGGAAAAACGTAAAGACAAAAATTACAAGACAATTAGAAACGAATCACATGCACTTGTAAGAAAAATAAAAAAATGATTACTGGGAACGCTTTTCGAAAGAAATTGAACATGATTTTTACGGTCTGCAAAAGGAAATATGGCGCTTATTAACAGTAACGAGATTAACAACAGGGTTTTCGTAGTGGAAGATCGCCTACAGATGCAATATATATATATATATATATATATATATATATATATATATATATATATATATATATATATATATATATATATATATATATATATGTGTGATATGGTATATGTGTGTTATAAAGCAAATGACTGAGAAATCGCTAGAGTATAATAAACCAAAATTTCTGTGTCTGACTGGCCTAAAGAAAGCGTTTGAGTAAGACTCAAAGATGTAATCCATCTTCTGTATAATAGAGAAGTTTCCCTAAATGTTATACAAAACTATCGAAAACATCTACCAAAACAACAAAATGAAAGTCAGAATAGATGGACAACTTACAGAACCTATAGAAATAGGCAGCAAAATAAGACAAGGGGATTTATTGAGCCACATGTTCTTCCATGTAATCATGGATGAAATAATCAACAACGTTAACAAAGGAAGAGGATGCAGAATGGAAAACAAAGAAATAAAAATACTATGTTACGCAGACGAGGCAATATTGATGGCCCAAGATAAGGATAGTCTGCAAAGATGGTGCACAGATTTACCGCAAGAGCAAAAGAATTTATTATGACAATCTTATTTCAGAAAACTTAAACAATAGTAGTCAGCAAAGAACCAACCGGATGTAAAATAGAAACTGATGGCATCAGTATTGAACAAGTAATGCAAATAAAAAAATAAAATACCTGGTAATTACACTGTCCAGCTATGAAGACCTGGACAAAGAAGTGAGAAATCAAGTACAAAAAGCAAATAAACTGGCAGAATGCCTTAATAACACTATTTGGCGAAACAGACACATTAACACTGAGATGAAGTCAAGAATTTATAAAGCCAGTGTAAGACCAATAATGACACATGCTAAAGAAACAAGACCCGACACAGCCACAATGCAAAGACTGCTGGAAACGGCAGAGATGAGAGTACTGAGAAGAATTACAGGAAATACGCTGAGAGATCGAAAGAGAAGTGAAGACATTAGAAGAAAATGTAACATACAGTGTATAAATGAATGGACATAATCGCAGACTGGAGAACACCCGTGTCGTCAAAATAGCAAGAGATAAGTCACCAATCGGCAAAAGAAGTATCAGACGACCGCGCAAAATATGGAGTGACAACCTTTCATAGAGGTATTAATCCGCTAATGAATAAGCAGAATTGCTTATAAAGAGGAAGAAGAAGAAGAACTTTTTGCATACCTTAGCCGGCTAGCGTTACCAAAACGTAACGGCATTTTGTGAAAAAAGTACATATATTGTGAAAAAAATTCTTGTAGCAATATGTTTAACAAAGTATTTTGAACAATATCTCTAATGTTTAGTTTACTTTTTTTGCAAAAAAAAATTTCGCCGTTGGAGAGTTAAAGTTTTACGTAAATTGACTGCTTTGAATTGATAAACATGACAGTTAACAAAATGTATTTGTACCACACAATATTTGGAATGCGATATGGTATTCCATAGCTTATTATATCGTAAAAAAAATTTTTACGGCGAAATGCAGCGACGTCATTTTTATCACGGTTTGGAAATACTAGTATGGACATACAAACAATGACAAGAAGCGCTTTGAAAACCAAAAGAAGATTTTCAAAGCGTTATCGCAAAAAATATAATTTTATTAGTGACTATACTGACAATAAAAGTGTATTCCGCCTGCATAAGGATGCACAAGTTTGTGTAGTTCAAAAACACATCGTCAATTGTTTATAAAATACATTCAATAAATGTCTAGTTCAAGTTCATCATAAATATTAATATTTTCGATCAATCACTTTTATTATTAAACTCTAATGAAATATGTATATTATTTATATCTTTAACAGGAATTCTATTTATCTTTCTCGAAATTGAAATTAAACAAATTATTTTGTTGTGTTATATATGGGTAAAAACCCTTTAAATGATATAAATTTACAAATATGTTACATTATATACTATTAAATATTAAGATAAGAGAGGTTAGTCTTTGTATGTGGGTATATTTTATTTTATAAAAACCCTTAAAAGGGCAACATTACAAGCACGAACGTTTTCCGAACAACTGTTCCATCATCAGGTTAAAATGCAGGTTAACATGCCTGAGCCACCAAAATATTTGGGTAAAAACCCTTTAAATTGAAAAATGTTACCGAAGAATGTACATGATGTTTATAATATTATATGATGTTTAATATTTTAATTAGATTTTACTTCAGGTAACATACACCCATGCTTAAGTGAGTTCCAGTGTCCGGAGAGTAAACCTCTTCAAACGGACTACGGTTGGCAACTGCTTGTAATGTTGCCCTTTTAAGGGTTTTTATAAAATAAAATATACCCACATACAAAGACTAACCTCTTTTGTTATACGTGGTATACAGCCAGCTACAGGAATTATTTTCCTTGTGGATTTTATTTTAAATATTAAGATGTCTAAGTTACCGTTGGAATTGGTAACATTGCAACGTATGGCTCTACATCGGTTACTTGGTCCTGAGACAAAGTGTCTTCGAGGACCTGTTGATAACCACCAAGGACCTGTTGATAACCACCAGGACCAAGTAACCGATGTAGAGCCATACGTTGCCGTGTTACCAATTCCAACGGTAACTTAGACATCTTAATTTTTAATAGTATATAATGTAACATATTTGTAAATTTATATCATTTAAAGGGTTTTTAATCATATATTTTAGTGGCTCATAGCATGTGCACTTTGTTACACTGATGATGGAATTTATATTCCGAAAACGTTCTCTATTTGTGATATAGCCCGTTTGGGTATTTTATTTATACCTTTTACTAAAAATTTTGAAATAAAATTTTTTTTTCATTTCTATGACTTATGGCGATAAAGATTTCGGTGAAGCAATGAATATGTTTCTTAACGGCAATTGGGAGAAAATTGGTAATGAAATCAAACCTGTACTCGAGGATAATATAGCAATGATCTTTAGTAAGCTGTAAATTAGAGCTGGAAGGTCACAATAGAGCAAACAGATCGGCAGGTTGCCTGAATGAAACAATATAAAGAAATAAAAATATCAAGAAAGACATGAGAGGCAGAATTTATAAAACAGTAACAGACCAATAATGACATAAGCCGCAGAAACACGACCTGACACAAAGTGGACAGAAAGAATGTTAGAATCAGCAAAGATGAAAACATAGAAAAATTAATGGTAAAACACTATAGGGCAGAGCTAGAAATACAGATAGACGACACAGATGCAAGGTGGAGAACATCAAGGATTGGATAAGAAATAGACGAGTAGAATGGAACGATCATATAAGCCGAATGACAACAAATGGAGTAGTAAAGATGGCAAGAGACCATTCCCCAAAAGGAAGACGATCAGTAGGAAAACCACGAAAACGATGGAAAGACAACTTACTGGAGGCACATTGAAAAACAGATAGAATCATGTCTACATAAAAAAAAGAGATTATATAGTATTAAACATAACATGTTAAAATTGCCCGCTTACTATTGTAAATTCAATACCATTGGACATATTTGGGAAATATGCAAAATTTACTATGATTACTATATTGAACGTAACCGTTACAGTGACGCAGCAGTTTTGGAAACATGACAAGAAGCATTGGATACTGCTACTCCTGCCATTTGGGAAAAAAGTGTGCGGAAATGTGAAAAGTTAATAGAAGAATGTTGCATGCATGTAACTTATACCGAAGCACATACCCAGTCATCATTTAGAATCCAAATGTAGATACCAATGACAGTTATTATAATTATGGATCTAATTCTTGATTACACTGTAATGTAATATATTTTCATTTTCTCACAAAAATTTTACTGTAAGAAAAAACTGTAAAATTGAGCAATTAATAAAATACTTTTAAAATTTATAATAGAAAAAACTTTAATGTTTCTATGTGAACTGTGATAAATGTATGTCGCTAATAACCCTAGTAGTATATATATTTTATTAATTTTCTTTCACAGTATGCTGTATGACTTAACATGTATATAATATATATGTGTAATTAATAAGTCGTAAAATGACATTTCTATGCCGTAAATTATCTTATAATAAATGACTTTGTATTTAGTAAAAATTAAATTTAAATAATCGTAAAATTTACTAAACAAATTAAATATGTACTTATACTATTAGACTGGACAACAAAAGGTTTTAGTGACTGATTCTTATAGTATTTTAGATGGTATGAGTTTACTACATTATAAGGTGCTTATGAGGGATTTTAATAAGTATTTTGCTTTTAGCACATCTTTCTTAAGTTTTCAGTAGTAGTCAGCCAGCATTCTTGGGCTCCATTTGCTTGATATCGTGTTTCTATGCTTGAAATATCTTGATGTAAATGTTTACCATATTCATCACATCTTTAAGATTTTGTGGAAAAAGCTCAAGTGACAATCAAGGAAATGGATTATAAGAGACATGCTGCAGCCCAAATCAATAGGATAGGCTTTCAGTAGATTATTGACACACTCCTTGCAGTTGTCGTCTTTATAGTCTCCTAAGAAGTTTTTAACCATATTTTTTATACAGATCCATGATCTTTTTTTAAGTCATTAAGGCTGCTTTCGAAATTGTTACTCTTTATATAATCTCGTATTTAATGATATGAAAAAGACAGCAAAGATTTGATTTCACGTACAAAGCGTCTAGGTATCTGTTGATACGTATTTCGACTTAATAAGTCTCATCAGAACAGTTATTCATAGCCGTTCTCAACGTGAAAAATAATCTTCTCTGTCTTTTAAGAAGCAACAATAAAATGGCTTCGTTATGGACGCAATAGCGACATCTGATAGAAAAATCGGTATGATAGTTTCGAAACAAATTCAGATTTCTGCTTTAATCTGAACCTTCTATAAATGCAAGGTATAACAGACGTTGAAAAAGATGTTAAAAGAGACATGGGGAATCTAAAATGTTTCGAAACTATCTTACCGATTTTTCTATCAGATGTCGCTATTGCGTCCATAACGAAGCCATTTTATTGTTGCTTCTTAAAAGACAGAGAAGATTATTTTTCACGTTGAGAACGGCTATGAATAACTGTTCTGATGAGACTTATTAAGTCGAAATACGTATCAACAGATACATAGACGCTTTGTACGTGAAATCAAATCTTTGCTGTCTTTTTCATTTTATTCGGATCTACTCTGTATGAGTACAAGAAACAAATTCGTTAAGGATTTCTGCTTAGTTGATAGACATGTCGTGGAATGCAAATTTTAGATTCCCCATGTCTCTTTTTACATCTTTATCAACGTCTGTTATACCTTGCATTTATAGAAGGTTCAGATTAAAGCAGAAATCTAAATTTGTTTCGAAACTATCTTACCGAATCTCGTATTTGTTGACCTACAAAGATGCCCTCTTTGATTTTCGTATTACTTAGTCTAGTAAACTTTCTTTTAAGTACAAAAAACTTGTACATAGCTTTGACAAAATTTTTCATCAATCCTAATTTGATATGCAGTGGTGGCAGGTATACTTTTTTAGGATTAACGAAAGGTGCATTTGCAACCTTTTTCTTAGCAGGAACACATTGGCTGCCACAAGGATCACCGGCGATCCTAATTAACAGATTACAATTGTGCCATTAGGATTACCGGTGTTGCTTGTGCGTATTTAGCTTTCAGAATTGGTGTAACGGCCGGCACTGTAAGGACGCTCAAATAGTTTTACTGTGGCACACTAGAAACCCATAGCTTGCTTATGTTCTTTTGTTAGGCGCGATAATGTTGTAAATAGCTTGTAACGACAGTTGAGAATAAGGCGTTGTAGAAACGGTTAGTGGCATTTATTACCAAGATTTTCTACGGAATTAGCAGTTTTTTTGGTGAATTTGAAATTATGTAAAGTAAGTATAGGCAGTTTATTCGTTTTAAAATTCTGTTGCTGGATTATTTGTAAGGATAAACAAAATATTACAGTATTTATTTTACATAACCTCAAATGTTTCTGCTTACATTTAATTAATGAAAAACAGTGCTAGTAAAGTTACTTTTTTTAATTGGAATTTGTCGTTCAGATCATGTATAATTTACCAAGTAAAAGTAAGACGCAGCGTATGCCAAATAAAAATAAAAAGTTGGCAGAGGCGGAGTTGCTCCAATTGTTAGAGGGGGAGAATTCTGATGAATTTTTGTTATCCGTTTCAGAATACAACCCGAGTAACGAAAAAGAATCGGATAAAGAAGATGAATGTCACAGTGATTCAAGCTTATTGGATGAAAATGTACAAAAGTCTTTAAAATCTAACGACAAGCAAAATAATGACGATGAATGGTACGAAGTTGACTGTACTTATTTACGTCTCGATATACAGTGTCCTGGTAATGAAGCATATGTCTATGATGATAGTTATTCTCACAATATAACCGAACTAACTTATTTTCATATATATAGGAAACTGATCGATGATGAAATATTACAACTTATTGTAGAGGAGACTAACAGAAATACTGCGCAAGTAAAAAATGCACAACGTTACAACAGATCATTCACAATTCAGGCATGGAAACCAATAAAGAAGAAATTTTAAAATGTTTGGGTTGTGTTATGTACCTATATGGGATTTGTCAAGATTCTTAAAATTGCTTAATATTAGAGTAAGTTACCATTGTATAATTTTACTTTTATTTCTTCTGTAATAACCAGAAACAGATTTCAGCTTCTTTTAAGATTCTTAAATTTTGCTGATAACACGGCCGCTTTACCAAACGGTTGTAACCATAAAATTAGAAAATTATTTGAAGTGACACAATTACGTTTTGCCCACAATGTAATCCTAGCTAAATACTAGTTGTTAATAAAAGTAATATTCTCTTTCGAGGAAGACTACTTTTTAAACAATATATGCCTTCAAAGCGTCACCGCTATGGCTTGAAACTGGTTTGAAATTATGTAATCCTGTAGGTTATACTCTAAAAATGATTATGTATACAGTCAAAATGGCTAATAAAGGGCAGGATTTATCGGAAAACATTGTACTAGATTTAGCAAAAGACTATCTACAAAAAGGAAGAGTTGTAATAACCAATAACTACTACACGTCTTTGCCTTTAGCAAAACAATTATTAGATGCTAATAGTCACTTGTAGACACTACATAAAATCAAAAAATATATTCCAGAAGATATACTTTATAATTTAAGGCAAAATTAAAAAAAGAAGAAATAATTGGAAAATAACATCTTGATGGTATTGTAATAGGCAAATGGCTCGATAAACGTGATGTTTTTTTCTTGACGACCAGACATGGAATCGACATAAAAAAGAGAAAGATAAACATAAAAAGGATGGTGTAACTATAATTAAACCTGAAGCAATTATAGACTACAACAAAGGAAAAGATGCTGTTGACGCCTCAGATTAACTCGTAAGCTATTTCTCACCTCTGAGAAAAACTGTTCGCTGGTACAATAAAGCTGCAATTAAAGATTTATTGAATAAGGCTGTTATCAATACTTTAATAATATATAATTCCTTCAACACACCAAAACAGTAAGTTACCTCATTTCGGGAAATGCTAATCTTTAGTTGAGTCAATTACAGTACGATGCCTGAACCTATTACTTCTGTAAAGCATATGCTTTTTACAGTTGACGCCAAAACTACAAACAATAGGAAGAAGAGAAGACGTTGTAACCAATTTTACACTGAAACAGGTGCAACAAAAGCCAGTAAAGAAGCTCAAAAGAAACCCAAACTTGTTTCTACATTTTGTAATGTTTGTGAAAAATTTTACTGTTTGACATGTTTCACTAAAAAGCATTACGGTGTTCACGATCAACGGTGATACTAGTGGCACATACGTGTGTAATATGTTACTGCAGTGCCATTAGGATCACCTGTGCACTTACCATTTTTTCAAAAAAAAAATTGTAAAAATGTACTTACTTTGTATTATTAACCATTTGTATGAATAAATATTATTTTGTGTTAAGGGATTTACGCTAGGCCAGAATTTTTTTATATTATAGAATTTGCGATTTTGGCTCTGCTATTCACAAAGAAAACAGCAAAAATTTGTATACCCTGTCTTCAAGTCAAGCAACATATTAATTATTTTAAGATCAACACATAAGTTTCATCTGCATCTATTATATTGGATATTTTTAAAATCAGTTTCATATTTTCATGTGCCTCTTTTATGTTTGCAGAATGTGCCAAAGAGACTGAATGGAATTGGTTACCATTATGCAATACAATAGTTAAGGCAAACTTTGGATGAGTCTATCAATAAACGAAACTCTTGTGGTATTTAACTGCGGTAAAATATCATTACAATACACTAACTCTCGTTGTCAGAAAAAAAAAAACTTCTCAAAATGCTCTTGCCTGTTGCTGTTCTAACATACTTTCCAATAATTCTTAAGGCGCGACCCCGCTTATTTTTTGAGTAAACTCAAATCACGAAAAAATCATTAAGGTCACCTTAAATTAATATCTTGTATATCATCATTTTCTTCTTGAGCTGGTTCATGTATTTTTTTATTGCATATTTGACCTCTACTTATCAAAATACACAAGAAAAAGTGGAAATAATACATAGAACAAAACATGTGTTTTTCAGTGTAATCAGTCAAAACCAAAAAAGTGTGATCATATTTTATCAAACTTCTAGGAATGAAGAAAAAACCAGTTCAAATATGTATTTCCTACTTTTTTCTTTAATTAGATTATCTTCCTTTTAAGTACAAATATAAAATGTTTATAAATATTGGTTATATTATTCCATGTGGTCAATTATTCAATACCATATCCGGTTAAGTTAAATATTCATAACGTATTTTTAAATTGATGTTTTGTTTTTTATTGTGGTGGTTAGTGAACTACAACAAGAAAACATTCCAATATATATAATTATAAATTATACAATGATAATTGTATGTTTTTATTTATGTGTCGTGTTTTTATTTATACTTACAGTTTTTTTATTGTGAAGAATTGTATGTATCAAGTACTACAACAAATTAAATATAAGTACTACGTTGGTCGTCGGTTTGTGGTTAATATTAAACATATAAAAAAACAACTAATAAACCCAATATTACGTGCAAAAGTATCAAAGAAATACAGTAAAACTTCCCAGTCTCTCTGAGAAAAAATCATCGATTTCACGTAAAAACCTTATACAGGTTTTTGATGGTTCTAAAAGGTACATGAGGGAGAGTTGATGACAAATCCTTAAAGACGTACAGCTTTCGATTTTGCTTTCTTTTTTTTTTTAACAATCATAAAAAGTGAAAAAATAATTTTTTACCTATCTTCACACCATATTTGTGTGTTTTTGGTGGTATATATTGGTCTAATCAACTCAAAATACTTCTCCCGTAGTATATATGTCTTGATACCTCTCCATGGGTAAGTCCACTTCTTCTTCTTCTTGTGGCATCATAACCATGGATGGGTCTTTTCCTGTCTGGCTATGTCCTTTCATTCAGATCTTTCTTGGCTCCTTCTCCTCCATTGTCTTATATTCAAGGTTTTCAGGTCGTCTTCCTTCTTTTTCCGCCTTCCTACCGGCTTCCACGGTAACATCTTCTTTGTCGTTTTGTGTCTTCTTGTCGCTGAACATGTCACAGCTATGATAGTCTTTGACTTTTCACAAATCTTATAATGTCATATTCTTCATTTAGTTTATTAACCTCGTCGTTTCTCCTGATCCTCCATGTTCCGTCTTCCTATTCCTCTGCAACGTCATTTTTCTGAGGGTGATATATTTTTTTGGTATACCTAGATTTTGGAGGTCTTCCAGCATTTTGTCTCTTTTCACACTATCAAAAGCTTGTTTAAAGTCTATATACGTAGTATCTAGTTTTACGTCGTATTCATAAGCTTTCTCTTGTATTGGTCTAAGTATGAATATATTCTGTAGTGGCTCTATTTGATCTGAATCCATTTTGGTAATCACCAATTATATTTTAGGAGTATTCTGACAATCTAGTGTAGATAATGTCAGAAAGGATTTTGTATATTACATTTAGCAATGTAATTGGTCTGTAATTCTGGCATTCTCCATTTGCACCATTTGCTCCTTGGTCCATACCAACTTTAGTAGATACTGGGTTTTTTCCCAGAGTTTGAGTCCACCATATTTCAACAATTCTGCCGAAACTCCGTCCGTTTCTGGCACTTTACTGTTTTTAGTTTCTTTATTATTTGAACTACTTCTTCATAATTCGAATTTTCAACGTGCTGCTCCGCCGTAAAATATATTGTCTCGTTTTGATCATTTCCATTGCCCGCATTTAGGTTTTCCTCAAAGTACTCTTTCCATCTCATTATAATTTTTTGTTTATCTGTTAGAAGTTCTCCGTCCTTGTCTTTGCATATTGTTAATTTTGGTCTAAATGACTGTATGCTTTATTTTATTCTTTTATAGAATTTTCTGCTCTTGTGCCTGTTGTTATGTTCTAGGATTTCTTGTACGTATTTTTTCAAAACCTCTCTTTTTTTCTTCTGCATATTCTAGTAACTTGTATTCTCTTTTCGTTATAAATGTCTCTGCTATTTCTTGTGTTTCTTTAAAGTTGGTTAAGCCAATGATATCATCATACCATTTCGTATTTCTTTGCATGAGTAAGTCCACTTATGGTTTGATTTTGTGAAGCCTGTCACCTGAGTTATTTGTATTATCCGAGAAATGACGCATTCTAAGTAACAGTTCAAAGCGATTACGACTCATAGTATGGGAAGCAATATCATTTCGAAACAAGGCATCTCTAGACCAGTAATGTGAGAGCGAAGGCATTCTGACTAATCCGATGTATCCTAGAAGACCAATGAATTTATATATTTCTCTCCTGTCAGTTGGATGCCACTCGTGTAATCTTGATTTCTGAGAAACATTATCTGAAAGTTTTTGCTGAGTTACATAAAGATTTGTTTGATTTACTGTAAGGTCAACAATTTTGCATTCAAAAAAAGCAGAGAAACTGGTAGCAGGTCACCATTCAAGGACATTGCTGCAGCGTAAGTAGGAGTAAGTCCATAGTTTTTAGAAAAAATACATTGCTGATGATTACCAAACGACATTTTCCACCGAACATCTTAAATTCTCATTTTCCACTATTTGTTGATTAATGGAGCAATTTTCGACCAACACTTGATTTGTTATTACAATATCACTATCCATTTTATCATAATTTACAATTAAATGATTTTTTTAGTGCCGATTATGTCATTATTACTATTACTACAAGATGGATCTAATAATTGTTTATAGCATATATGCTACTTTCAGATTTAGCTTGTTGTATTCGTTTATTTTTAATTTTAACTTTATCCGAATTTGATGAAAAATCAGTTTCTTCTTCTTCTAAGGGTATAAATGAGTAACGCTCATAATCCAACCCACTAAAAGCATCACTATCAAATTCATCTACAATAAATCATACAATTTGTACTTCAAAAATATAAATATATAGTCCAACTTACCATTTTTTGGTAATAATATGATAATGATAAATAACTAAAAAATAAGTATGGACAGCGCCGGAGCGGGCATATTGGCCGATTCGTTGATCGTAAAGTGAAGGTGAAGAATTAGTAAAGAGGGCTCTAGTCATATTTTAAAAAACAGTTTTAAATATTAAACATTATCATGATTTTGCTACCATTTCTCAGAAACGTTTTGAACTTATGAAGGTCAATCCGTCAGACTTTTGGCGTCGATTGATAACTATTGATGAAACTTGGAACCACCAGTATACCCACAGAACATAATGATCGCACGGTGGACTATGCCGGCAAAAGTACTACGAAGCGGCCAAGTGGCTTAATGCTTAATAGTCTATGTTGATAAAGGTAAACCTATCGATAGCCAATATTATTGTGTATTATTGGACAAATTGAAGCAAGAGGCATAACCTGCCCAAAAACTTACATCGGTCACACTTGTAGAACTTTTAACAGACGTATAGCAGATCATAAAAGGGCTTTCAATAATAGAAAAACAGATTCTACATAGGCACCTTTAAGATCATAATCATTCTTTCCATGACGAATTTAAAATTTTTCTCATCCAAAATAGGGCTTAAGCTATCTGTATTAGAATCTATGGAAATTAACAAATTAAAAAACACAGACAGAATTCTGAATGACCAACTTGAGACAAACAGTTCTCCCCTCATTAATCTATTTCGTTAAAGATTATAAAGTGTAAACACATACTAAAAATAGATCACTTGAGAAAGGCACTCTACCGAAACAGCTGTAGTGATCCAATAAATTTTGTGGAAGTTTTGAAAAAAAAGTTTTCAGTGTTTTCTTGATATATATTTTGAGTTTTTCTACTTTATAAAAATATAGAATTCTATAAAAATCTGGAAGATAACATAGCAGTCCACTAGATGCAAGACTCTGTATTTGCAAAAATTTTAAAAATTGAGTTTCAGCTGACAGCCTCTGTCAGCTGACAGAGGACGATCCTCCTTCTCCTCTATCCTTTATCCTTCGTAAAGATGTGATGACGTTATGGTATTTGACGAATGGTTGCTATCCATTCTTCTCTCTCCTGGGAGCGGTTTGCTGCCTCAGACAGAGAGTAACCGGTAGCGCACTTTATTTGGCCTGACCATCGGAGTGGCGATCTTTCTCGGGTTCTTTTACCATCTACCTTGCCTTCAACCACCAACCTCTCCATGCCTTCCATTCGTGTGATAATGTGTCCAAAGTACTCAATATATTTTGATTGATGATTGTGGTAAGCCTAGTATTCATGTCGAGTTCTGTCAATATTAAGACATTTGTGCGATGTGCTGTCCAGGGTATGCGCATCATTCTACGATATACCCACATTTTAAAGGCCATTATACGTCGTGAGTCGGACTTTTTAATGCTCCAAGTTTCTGACGCATAGGTAGCGATAGGAAAGATAAGCGTCCGTACTAGACGCAGTTTCGTGTTTCTGGTTATGTTCGTATCTTTCCAGATTTTAGTAAGTTTGACCGTTGCTGATCTGGCCATTATAAGACGTCGACGTATCTCTTCTTCGTATTCACCATTGTTTGTGATAACAGAACCTAAGTAATTGAAACGGCTGACCACTTCAAACCCCGCTACGTTTCGTATTTCCAGCTAGTTATTTCTAATTCGATCGATTATCATTACCTTGGTCTTCTGTACATTAATTTTAAGTCCATATTCACGACTAATAGTATCTAGTATCTGGAGGATACTATAATCTAGTATATCGAGGACGATCAACTGATTGTTATTACCATATGGTATGAATTTTACAAAGCTTTACAAAATGTATTGTCAACGTTATCCACATCATTTCCTAAAGTTATCATATTTCCGAACATACGTTAATTAAACACTACAAGATATCATTCGGCAAACCCTTAATAGATGCTTGCTCTGCGTGTCTCATGTACGCATGTACTTGGCAACGTTGCACTTGGTAAACAGAACCACAAGTGACAGCTGTGACATGACAATCAGACATGGACAACACACTTAGTTTAGGGACTCCATGTGAACAAGAATAATAATGTTAATTTATATATCCTTATAAACCTTAATAAAACATATCGTAGCTTTATGTTATATTATGTCCCACAGTCCTAAAAAGGCATACATACATACATCCAAAGAAAATTTTGAGAAAAGAAAATTCAGAAAAAGAAAAAAATGATCATATTGATGACGAGGACCCAGAGGAACTTGTATAGGATATTGTAAGACCTTTTATACTTTGGATAAAAATAAACTGTTGACTAAAAGTTTAATAATTCCACATGCTTTCTTGCTCATTCGTAATACACTAGGTTGGAAAAATAGACTAATCCAAATCGAAGAACCACTACTATCGTTAATGGTTGACTATTATCATGTATTTGCAAATGTTAGTTGTATAAATCTGTATTTACAAGGTTTACTTGCAAAACTCGGTATTTTCAATATTTTTACTTTCTTACTTTCCTAGCAAACACAATAACTTTCTAAGAATAAAATCATTATAAAATCCGTAAACTAATTTTCGAAACCAAATTCAGAATTTCGCTTTAATCTGTGCCTTCTAAGAATTGCAAGGCAAAAGAGACGTTAATAAAGATGTTATTAGAGACATGGGGAATCTAAAAATTGCATTCCACAACATATCTCCTCAACTAAGCAAAATTCTTAACGAATTGGTTTCTTGTACTCGTACAGAGTATATCGGAATAAAAAGGAAAATACAGTCAAGATTTGATTTCACGTACAGGGCGCCTGCGCGTCTGTTTTGCCTTGCAATTCTTAGAAGGTGCAGATTAAAGCGAAATTCTGAATTTGGTTTCGAAAATTAGTTTACGGATTTTATTATCAGATGTCGCTATTTGCGTCTATACGAAGCCCTGTTAGAGTTGCTTCCTAAGACAGAAAAGATTTATTTTCACGTTCAGAGTAACTGCGAAAGCCGTTCTGATGAGGCCTATTAGGCCGAAATACGTATAAGCGGATGCACAGGCGCCCTGTACGTGAAATCAGATCTTAACTGTCTTTTCCTTTTTAAAATCATTATAATTATACCTAATAGAGCGTTTATCTATCAGAAAAAGTGCCATTATTATTAAATCCTAAGGTTTTTTGCAAAATTTACGAGTTTTTTGCAAATAACTCAGTTTGACTTATACGGTAAATACAAAGTTTTGCATCTGGTGAACTCATATAGAAGATAAAAGAAACCTTAACCAAATTTTATGTTATTACTGGTTTTACAAATTAAGTGTCATGTATTAAAAAATATAAGAAACCATTAGAGTACTATATTTTAATAAAATGTTCATATATCTTTGATCTTGACCTATGCAAGTGTCCTCTAAACTTTTCTACGTCAGAGTCGAATAGCAACAAAAAACATAAAAATATATGTAATAAAGCAATGTTTAAAAATTTTAACTAGGTTATTCTTTCTAACAACTTTTTCCTGCAGTATTAATACTATATCACTAACAACTTTTATTGTTATATATTTTTCAAATTTATTAAAATAGTGTGTTATCTATTCATGATACAAGTATGTGTTGTAAAATCATCGCATTTATCACATCAGTATCCATTTTTAAAAAACCTTCAGAAAAACCAATTACCATATTTTATTATATTTTTATTTAGAGCGGAATATAAACATACATCATACATATACTTAGCTGATACTCAAAATTTATTATAGTAGCAGCTAAAAAGCTGCCTGCATATATTTAAAATTCTTAAATAATGTATTAGTAATGACATCATATTGAGTCGTTGTTTCAGTTCATCTTGCAAAGTTACCTGAAAAATATTAACTGATATTTTGTCAACGTTAGTCAATAATTTTTGAGCTTTTATAAAAATACCTTTATAGTCTTTTAGACAAATATAGTACAGTAATCACAATGTCAAAGAATATAAAAGTTATTAAATAAAAGAAGATAAATGAAGAATATCTTATTAAATACAAATGAATGAATATCTCTATAAGGCCATGCAGAAAGCTGTACTCTTCGCGACGTTCCGATGTGTACGAAAATACACGTCAACATACCAAGTCATCTAGAGCTCAATAACACGGAAAGAGTCCCACCAGAACTCAATCCTTTTGATACCGTAGGTATCTGGGATGAGTGAATTTTACCCTTAGAGGGAGTGTGAGCCGTATGGCTAAATCTTATAAATTATATTTGAATTATTTAATTCTTTTAACTTATAACGACGATTTAGTAATGTAAACAGTATCGCAGTAATTTTTTTTTTATTTTGAGAATTGTTTTTGTAATATATATTAATGACACACTTAAATAATTCCTTGTACTGATATCCTTTAGTTTCTTGAGGACCTGATGATGCTCTATAACTTGTAAACATCGAAACGGTAGTGTTGTTCCAGTCTGTTGGAATATTGACGTTGTGAAGGCAGATATTGAAAAGAAGTTTAATTTTTCAAGTAATAGATCTCCAATTTTTAATGCTTCTTACACTATTCGATTTTTGCCGGGGTCCGATTATTTTTCATTTTCTACAGGGCCATTTTAATTACTGATTTTGTTATACCGTGCATTAAATTTGATCCTTGGCTTATTAACCCAGGATTTTACTGTAATTGGAGGTTGCATATTGTTATCTTTTTCTCTTGATCTATATAGCTCTGTGTAGAAGTCTTCTACTATTTTAATATTTCATCTCTGCTCGTAGTTTCTTCTCCAGTCCTGTGTTTTAGTTTGTTAATTTCTATTTTTCCCTTTTGCAGAATTATTCTCCAAACTTTTATGTCCTCATGTCTATTGCTTGCTTAGTTTTTTCTAGTTTGTAGTTTCTTATATCTTTCCTTATTGCCTTGGTAATGATATTATTTATTTTATTTAGCACTTCCTTGCTTATACTGTTCATCTCCTGTTCTCTCCTTTCATCTGTCTCCTTTAGTCTAGAATGGTTTTCGTAAGTTGACCTAGGTTTTTCATCCTTTTTGTTTGTTGAACAATATTTAATTTAAGCATGTTTTATTGTGTTGACTATTTGTTTAATGTCTGTTGTTGTTGTGTCTTTGTCTAGAATTACATTCTAATTATATTTAAAATGCTTTGACATAATGAATAGTCTAACTAAGAATGCCCAATGTTTTCAGAAATGTGTTATTCTGAAAACAATAGTGAAAAGTGAATTGTCATATTCTAAAAGAATGTAAATTTGAACAAATTATCTACGTTTTTAAAATACAAATATTGTATCTGCTTTTTAACATATACGAATACATTTTTATCGTAAATTATTTACAGATATAAAGTTATTTATACTTTTAATATATGTTTTTTTAATAAATTAGTTAAAAGATTATTCCCAAATTATTCAGATTGGAAAAGAGCAATGTATTTGTACAGACTTTTACTTTTTTATACAAGTGCTGTACTGTTTACATTTAAACAAATTTAAAAAAAATGAGTGACACGTTAAGCAATTTTCAATTTATTGATGGTTATAATATAAAAAGGCATTAAGACTGTCAAAAAAGTCAGTATGGTCTGCTTGGGGATCATGCGGTTAGTACTATTAGGTATTATACTGCCAGACTATTGTCAATTGTGTCAGCATATTTAAAATCAAGTTGGAACCCGGCAACTGGGCTAGAAGTAACGAACAGAAAGCAGAACGATTTGCAGATCATTTAGAAAGCATGTTCAAACCCAATGGCAATGATGGTGAAGAACTGAGATCGGAAGAACCATTCCAAACCGAAGAAAAAATAACGGTGACATTATTTAGAAAAGTATTAACAGAGCTAAAAGAAAATAATTTTAAGAAAGCTCCAGGATATGATCTCATGACAGGAGAACTATTAAAAAATTTACCAAGAAAAGCCATAGTTAAGCTGACACACCTAATAAATGCTGCTTGCAAAACTTCTATTGGAAAGATGAAAACCAATAAGAGAAAGAAAAAATCTTATACCAAATCTTAAATTTGGTTTCAGAAATAAACATTTCACTATAGATCAAGTTCACAGAATAACAAATATAATAGAAAAAACATTAGAAGAATAGAAAGTCTGCTCTACAATCTTCTTAAACGTAGCACAGGCGTTTGATAAAGTCTAGCATGAGGGTTTAAACTATAAACTAAGAACGTTCATGCCTAAACAGTATTCAGAAATCTTAGAATCATACATTGCGAATAGATATTTCAGAGTAAAACAAGAAGAAGTGTACACCGATTTAAGGGAGATCAAAGCTGGCGTGCCACAAGTGAGTGTATTAGGCCCGGTCCTGTATCTAGTGTATACGTGTGACATTTCAGAGCTAGAACAGATCACTATTGCCACCTTTGCGGATGATAGAGCCATACTAGTGATAGGAGATACTAGTGAAGAAGCGACTGATAAGTTGCAACTATCAGTAAATACAATACATACCTGGACCAGAAAATTGCGAATAAAATTAAATGAGACTAAATCTGCACACATTAACTTTACAAATAAAAAAATAGAAAATTTCTCAGTTAAAATAAATTAATGATACCCAAGTTCCTTATGCAACATTAGTAAAATATTTGGGCATCACCCTAGACGCGAGGGGAGCTTCATATTAAATATAAGAAATTTTTTTGGCTGATTGGAAAAAATTCCACATTATCCATTAACAATTATCAATTTACAAGCAAGTACTGAGGCCAGTATGGGTATATGGATGCCAAAGCTAGTAATCTACATATTATGGAGCTGTACCAAAGATAGTAATCTACATATTATCCAGAGATTTCAAAACAAAGTACTGAGGAACATTGTTGATTCTCCTTGGTATATCCGTAACAGTAACCTTCACCAGGACCTGGGTATAGAAATTGTGACCAAAGTAAGAGAACAGCAGCAAGTCACGAGCAGAGGATGCACAGTCACGTGAATGTCGAGGCAATCCAGCTTCTTGACAACACTGAACTAAAGAGAAGACTCATAAGGACAAAACCATTTTAGCTAGTGTAAATGTGTAAAAGTTTAGTGTAAAAAGCAAAGTACAGTGCTGTGATGTTGCTGCATGTTAGTTGTAGTGCATTAGTTGATTAGATAAAGTAAAAGTAAGCCACAGGGTAAATCCTTAGATTTAATTATTTGCTGTTTATTAAGTTAGGTCAGAAAATAACTTGAAATTTGTGGTCTGGTCATTTGTGACCAGATAGCAGTAGGCTAAGGTGTTCTGCAAAAAAAGCGTATTTAAAACAACGGAAAAGAGTTGAGAATATAAAAAACTAGTATACCTTAGAAATTGGGGAGACGTTCATAAAACCAAAAGTATGCTGCCAATATAAAATAAGATGATAATATGTTTGGTTTTTTTTGTTTCCGTATCTCCATAAGAGTAATAAATGGGAAAGAAGCTGATTAAAGGATTAAAAATGCTTTTGACATATTTTATTAAAAACATATGTTAAATATTCCTTGAGTAACCAACCTCTGATAAAAATGTGCTAATAACCTCAAAATCAAGACAATTTTAAAAATAATCTCTTTTCTGCAAAAGTTTTTGGGTAACAAAAGTTATAATTGAATGTTTTGGATATTTTTTAGCTAAGATACTAATTATAAAGATTATAAGAGATGTAGAGTTAAACAATAGGGGAACAACCTTTAATGAGTGAACGTACGTTATGCCTTACGCTGACGATTCGGGTTTGATCATACGCACTACACGAAGAACTAACGAGGTGACATCGATCGCGAACAATAATTTAAAGTTTTATGTTAGTTTAGATTTAAAATTCTAGCGTTGCCTATAAAAGAAATCTGAACAGAGATAAACTGACATATAAAATAAATCAAAATTATCTGACATAATATAAAATATTTATTTACCAAATAAAGTACTGAATAAAAAGTTATCTAAAAAATAAATTGTGTTTATTGTAGTTCGTTATTATGTTGTAGGTTATCGCCAAATCAAAAATATAACCTAAATATTGTTGTTTAGTGAAGGTTAGTGATGTGGATATTAAAAGATTTAATGAAATCGGAGAGTACGATCAGTATAATGTTTATAAACTTAGTGCGAGAATATAATATTTGATACAGAATTGAACATTTTAATTTTTGTAATGATAAAGCCTTTTTTAAAGGGTTAAGATTAAATAAAGTGACAGTAATCTATATTCTAGTAATTAAGAAAATTTTAATCTTTTAATAATTAAGAAAATATTGTAAATAGTTGTTAATAAATTATTATAAAAGTAGGTGTATACATATTTTCATTTACTTAGTTTAGGGATTCAATATTTTCATGTTATCAAGATTCAATCTTGATAATTAAAAAATGGATTAATTAACCTTTTTCAAGAGATATTGGTGCTATTGATTCGATTATACTAGTATCGGATTCCAAAATGAAAGATATGCGCATAGTACCTAGGTTGTCAGATTTCTTTAATATTTTTTATAAAATACAGTCAATAATATATAAGAAAGACTCAGAGTAAGTATACAAAATATCCAGAGTGTAGTAGGAAATTTTTAAAACTTTCAATAAATATTCTATATTATATATGGAATATTGATTTTAAATTCTGCCAATTTCGTGATACCTCTTGGATATGTTTTTCTAGGTACCTACCAGGTCGGAATAAATAATTCTGTTTAAATGGAGATAATACAAATGGATTCTTACAAGGCGATTCTGATTAAAAAGTAAAGCTATTTTTAAGAAGTCCACTATACAATCCACTTTCTATAATGAATTTTATATTAGAACCAGATATGCAACATAACTTTTTATGTATGGAAGATAAGGTTTAGGTACTATCTCATCCAGTGGAAGTGACTGTAAGGTTAAAAAGATTCAACCGTTCTAATCTACAGCAACATTCTACGAGTATAACCTAGCGAGAGATCAAAATTAAGACAATTTTGAAGATGAATTGCTAAATGAAGATATTACTGAACTTTTTGATGTTGAAGATGTTTGAGCTAACCTTATATATAATATTTTAGTGTTATGGAAAAACCTGAGAAGAATCACTATTTAAATGGGAATAAGCCACAATTAGAGGTTAAAGTAAGTTTATTGACGTTTATATTTCCACTTCGGAAATCGTTCCCAAAATACAAACATTAGTAATTGTGGCTTAATCCCATTTAAGTAGTAATTACTTTAAAATTCCACAAGAAAATAGCTTAAGAATAATACTGAGAAGAATCATTAAACATGTATTGTTTTTTATTCGTTAATAATTTTTTCTTTGCATAATTTAAAATATTCGTGCCACCATAAATTCTATAATCAAAAGAGATATTAAAACATGATTGTGATTTCTTTGACATTAATTAAATATTGGTGTGTTCCAAAATAAATTTTACATTTATCTTACAGATAAGTAACCGCAACATAATTTGACGTGAAAAGACGAATACATTTTATTTTATAAATAAATGTGTATCCTTCAGATAACTATCTTTCAGATAGGACAATATTTATCTGGAGGTGAAAAGACCGGCCCTTTCATGTAAGAAGTTTAATGTTTTAAAAATTTAATTTTTAATTCTATTGGAAATTTGAAGGTTGATCCTAGAAAACTAGCTGAGAATTTGGTGATCGCTATAAAATATAATCCAAAACTCGAGCTTTTCCAACATATTAATTGCCAAACTAGAATTACGCTGGTTTTATACTTAGGTCGATTTCCTAAGACAACTTTACGCAAAAAGTTCAGTGACTCTCCAAAAGTGACTTATTTGTTATGAAAGATGTACAACAGATTAAAATATTGTTTCTGTTGTCGTCCTACCCTTCAATAGGATTAAGACAGAAAAAATTTGGAATGATTATAGATGTAATTGATTGGGTCCCTCGTCGCATGGTGACGGGCAAAATCACTTGTTTTATAATATAGTCCGTGATGGGAGCAGTAGCCACTTTCTGGAGCAGTAGCCACTTTCTGACTTATTTCGTATGCTTTAAATGCTGATGCACGGGTAAAGAACCATCGACTCAACAGTAAATCCTAAATTTGTAAAAAGCTAAATGTTGGTGTTACGAATTGTACTGTTACGAATAAGTATAGTTACGAACTGCCAATGTTATGAAATGTGGCCGTTACAAAATGACGGCGTTAAAAATTATCCGTTACAATTTATGTAGTTTCGAACTGTCGTTTTACGAGATGTCATTGAACAAATTTCTTTATTTATATGAAAGTCAACTATAAAATCGTGAAACTTCTTTATTCTACATTCATTGATTATGCTTATTATTACGAAAAGGTTGAATAATTTTGGAAATGTATTTATTTCATATTTTAAAATCATAAAAACATCTAGAAGTTGTCATTATGCATTCGCTTACCGAAACAATTTAAATAAAATGTTTCAGCTGGTTGGTTGGAATAGGTAATTAATATTATTTGTTTAACGATTTATTACCATAACAACAATATAAAAATAGGAATATCTTAAAAATACTTTTATATAATTTCGGTTTAAATTAATGGTTTATTTACCCTTTCCGGACAATCAACTACTGAACTTCGTGAACGATATAATTGTTTATGTCTATCTGTTTCCGGTAGAAAAACTGATAATTACTTTGTGTAGTTTCATCGAATTATTTTATTGGCAATATAACTACTTAAAATGTTACTTGTTAGTTTTAATATAAGCAGGTTGTATTAGCCCAGTCTGGTTATGCAAAAAATCATCGATTCACGGCAAAATTTTTCACAGATATCTGAAGCTTTTAAGACATAGGTGGGGGTTACTAGATGGCGAATAGATGAAAACATACTCGTATTTTTACCTTCCGTTTTTTTTTTAAACAATAATTTATGGTCACAATTTGATTTTTTATCTATAAGTTTTTTCCCTTATATTTTAAATAAACAATATTTATATCATTTTTTTATATCAAGAATATCTTTATTATAAATTAAAATTGATAAATAATTTACGGAGATATTTGCAAAAAAGCAGTTTTTTTGCACTAATTTATAAGTTTTATTAAATTTTTTATTAACAAAACAAAATGTTATTGATACATTTGAACATGGAGTAATTACCGTCTTTTAAATTTGTGCAAAATTTTCCTCCGATCGATCAAATAGTTTAAAAGTTATTTAATTTATTTATCCCTGAGGCTAATTATTTAAACTATTGAACTTGCCCTACGAATGATGCTAGACACATTTAGCAAATTTCATAGAATTTTTAAGGCTTAAACTATCTCAGAAGTTAAATGCATATTGCGATTTCATCGAAATTATTTACAAAATAAACGTTTGAAAAAGAAGTATGTTTTTTACTTATAAACAAATGTAATAACTTCTACATTTTACAAGCTACACACTTGTACATACGACCATTGGATAGCTGGTAAAAAACTCACATTTAAAGAAAAAAACCTTCTATGACCAATAAGAACGAAGTTAGCGACTATTTTTTTAAAAATCATTTCTCCATTATTTATAGACATTAAGAAGTAAAATTTGCACAAATTTTGAATGAAAATCTAAACTTTATATTAAAACTTATATCTGTAAAAATCATCCAATTTTTCGAAACTTAAAGCCTTTCGAAACGAAGCTACTTTCGAAAGATCGACATAGTAAAGTGGAGGGGAAACTGTTTCAGCACCACGCTGCAAAATTTCGTCAGTCTCAGTGTAGTGGCTTTAGAAAGCAATATACTTATACTTCTTTGAGTAAAATATTTTGTGTATTTTGAACAAAAAAGTTTTAACTAAACGTATTTAATTACTTTTTGATTAAAAATTGCAAGTAATATTTTAAACTATTGAATGAATAATTAATTATATTAATTATTAATAAAAAAAACACAACAATACACTTTCTTTAAATGATTTAAGATACTTACAATTCAACAGAAATATCGGTAAATCATCTTTTAAACTAGAAACTCTGCAACTAACTAAAGGTGCAACCAAACAGCATGTTCTTCGGGTATACTATCAATTACAAATGTAGTTAGGTAATAAGTTAGATACTTGTGCCTATGGTTGGAGACAAAGTGCCACTGGTTTTGAACCAATTTATACTCTAGAGATAATTTAATTCCCGAAGAGACATTAAAACACATTACATGCAAATGCACCACAGGTTGCAAAACTACTAGATGTGGGTGCAGAAAACGTGGTTTAAATTGTACGAACTTGTGCCTAAATTGTACTGAGGAAGAAGTAAAGGAGAAAATATGCTGCAACCACGGTACAGTTACGTTTGACGACGATAGTGATTCTGAATATGTATATTTAGAGACTGATTTAATAAGTGAAGACAAACAACCTGCAACAAAAAGATTCAGAGCTGACAGTGAAGTCGAACGAATGAACCAAATTTTAACTTTTAAACCAATGTATGTAAAGAAAATAAAAAAAGTAAAGTTCAATAAACATTGCAAAATTTAATAAGACAAGTGATAAAAAAATCGACTTATTTATCAAAGCAGTAACACAGATTAGATAAATATTGTATATCATATTTGTACGAAAAATAGAATAAAAATCAATATTGTTAATTATAAAAATACAAAAAAGTATAATTAATAATAGTAAGTAATTAAGGCGGAGTAAGACAGGGTGACTCGTTAAGCCCACTTCTCTTTAATATAATAATGGTCGAAATAATACAAGCAGTACGTAAAGGTGATGGTTACAGAATAAGGAACAAATAAATCCAAATATTGGGTTATGCAGACGACGCCGCATTAACCGCCGAGACAGAAGACGAGCTCCAGAGATTAACACACATCTCCAATACAACAACCAAGAAACACAATATGATAATATCAGCAGAAAAAAACCAAATGTATGACAACATCTAAATACCCACTACGATGTAAACTCGAAATTGATGGGAAAATAATAAAGCAAGAAACAAGGTTTAGATATCTGGGAATAGATATAACTAGTTACGAAGATGTTGAAGAAGAAGTACGACAACAAAGCTTAAAAGCAAGTTAAGCGGCAGGATCTCTTTATGACACAATCTGGAAGAACAAACACCTAAGACAAGACACAAGAACAAGAATCTATAAAGCAGTAAATAGACCTATATTAACATACATGACGGAGACAAGACCTGACACATCTAAAACAAGACGACTATTAGAAACAACAGAGATGAAATACTTAGGCGAATATTAGGGAAAAGTCTGTTGGATAGGGAGAGAAGCGAGAACATTAGAAGAGCATGTAATATAGAAGACATAAATGGATGGAAGACAACACGGAAAGATAAGTAGAACTAACACATTAGTAGAATGACAGAGGATAGGATAGTACGAATAGCACGAGATAAGTCACCAAATGGACGAAGAAGTATTGGCAGACCAAAAAAAGATGGTGCAATAATTTAAACAAGTTAGAAAGCTAATATTGAAGAAGAAACAGGCTTTAAAGCCTACATACAAGAAGGAAGAAGAAGAAGAAGAAGAAGCAATATACTTATATATTTAATATGTAAAATGTTACTTGTTAGTTTGAATATAAGTAAGTTGTATATGTTACGTTCATGTTATGTATGTTGTATATAAACGTCGTGCATAGAAATTGGCCCAATTTACACAATTGGGTTAAATTATATATTTTTTGGAATATGTTACTCGGATCAAAAAAAAGGGATATACTGTTTGAAAAATGATTTAATATGCTGTAATATGAGTACATTTATGAAAATTTATTTCAACTTCAATTCAATATATTCAAACTTATGTTTAGCATTGTAAAATTAATGCATTAAGCAAATTAACTTTTTTAATGGTTAACACAAAAGGGGCATTTGACAATTAAAAATTAAAAAATTAATGTTTTTAATAAGGGGTATAACCTCCTCTTGTACTAATAGCTTCACTTATTCGATTAGGCATAAATCTAATCAAATTTGCTATTTTTTCTTCTGGAATGTTAACCCACTCTTCTCATCATCATCATCCAGCCTTCACTTATCACGCCCACTGCTGGACATAGGCCTCGATTAAACTCCTTCATTGTTTACGATTTTGTGCTCTTTGTTGCCACTTTTTGGTAATACGCCTGATGTCGTCAGCCCAGCGTGTAGGTGATCTTCCTTTACTACGTTTGTCTGCTCTTGGCCTCCAATTTGTAATTTTACTCATCCACCGTAAGTCATGTATTCTCGCTACATGGCCTGCCCAGTTTCATTTCATTTCCGCTAAACATCATCAGCGATACTCGATCTGGGATCGAGTTTCGGGTATGGAGTCTAGCTCATATTCTTTGTTTTAGCTCATCCCGTAAATGTTCTATCGGATTGAAGTCTGTACTGCACGCTGCCATTCCATGATCCGAAAACCGACTTTGGTAATGTAATCTTGCACGAATCTTCAGGTTTTATATATAATAAAATCACAAAGACCACATTGGATGGGATATGTTTATAGGGAAGACATGCACAGAGAACGCACCCAACATTTTCTATAAATATTTGGTTTTTTCAGTTTTTTTTCTTCTTGACTTTTAACCTCATTGCAGTGATTAGTTTTTTTATCCAATTATCTTCATAACATTTAGAATAATGTTTTTCTTTTAATATATTATATATATATATATATATATATATATATATATATATATATATATATATATATATATATATGTATATATATGAATATATATAATTATATATATATATATACATATATATATATATATAATATGTTAAAAGAAGAACATTATTCTAATATAAATATATATATTATATATATATATATATATATATATATATATATATATATATATATATAAATATATAACTGTTTTGGATGGGTTGGAGTCAATAATAGGGCTATTGGTTAACTATTTTTTTATTCTCGAGCTTTCAATTGTGTTTACAATTATTATCAAGAGCTAAAAAAGACAAAATACTTACAAGGTTGAACTAAAAAGAAAAAACAATTTTTGTTAACTTACCAAATAAAAATTAGTTTGGTAAGTAAAAATCACTGCTTACATGTTCAAAATATTTAATACAAAAATGTTTTTATCTAATAAATGTTTCTCTGAAAAATTTTTATAATTTTGAAAACATTTTTTTAATATAAGAATAATTGAATTTATAAATAAGTTCAAATAGCAACCAATTACAAATAGCCTCAATGTCATAAATGCCAACATAAAATTTTTATTTTTGACAATTATATTGCCAAAAGTAAAACTTCGTTTAAACATTCTTTTTTGTTTAGTAACAAAAAGAAGAAGATTTATTCACCCTTGACAGATGTCTGAAAGAATGTGACAGATATATGGAGAATTAAATATGACATTTTACAAGTTTTATATATAAATCATAAAGAAAGAATATAATTATAAATTTTGCTTAAATTTTGAATTTCAGATCTTTTGTTTAAACTCTTATCATTTTTGCTAATACAAACCATTTCCAAAAAAGTCCTTTTAAATTTATTACTTTCACTACATAAAATTTTAATGTTCTCAAAATCCATAATATGGTCTTTATCGATTACATGTTCTGCCAAAGCACAAGATGGTTTTTTAATTCTGAAATCACTTTTGTGAGAAATAATGCGATTTGAAAGATTTCTTCCGGTCTCACCAACATATTCAGCCTCACACTGAGTACAACTAATGCTGTATACTAAATTCGTTTTTTCAAATTTGTCTATAGGATATTTAGTTTTAGAATATAAAGATGAAATAGTTTTGATGTTCTTTGTTGCTATTTTTATATTGTCAATAACCTTTAGTGTTTGTATTAATTTAGGTGTTAATGATGGTATAAAAGGTAGTGAATGATAATAGATGTTCTGATTGTTAGATACAATGTTTTGAGATTGAGCAAAAAATGGTGTTAAATTATTTATATTAAGAATATTAGAAAAAAGCATCCTATGAAGCATATCTGGAGGATAAGAGTTTTCAATTAGAATATTTTTTAATAACTGAAGATCTTCCTGTAGATAATCTGGATGAGAAAGTTTTAAAACACGTTCTTTTAATCCCGTTATAAGGTTCATTTTCATCTTATTTGGATGGTGAGAGTAATAGCTTATAAATCTATTACTACATATGGGTTTTCTGAACCATCTGGTTTTCAACATATTGTCTGTATTTCTTACAATTCTCATGTCAAGGAATGGTAGAGAATTATCTACCTCTTCCTCAACTGTGAATTGTATATGTTGATTATGACTGTTGAAAATGTTGACTGTTTCATGAATTTTGTGTTTAGGAAGTGCCAAAACTAAATCATCTACATATCTCTTAATAAAAGGAATGAAAAAAGTGCAATTACTGATACAATCACTGATAACATCATCCATGACATAGCTACTTAGAATGGGTGAAAGACTAGATCCCATAGGACTACCAAAAATTTGTTTATAAAATACACCATTGAATATAAAAATATTAGAATCAAAAACAAAGTTGATAAGTGTTTTGAAATGTAATAAGTCATTATTATTATATTATAATTATATATATTATAATTGACTTATTACATTTCAAAACACTTATCAACTTTGTTTTTGATTCTAATATTTTTATATTCAATGGTGTATTTTATAAACAAATTTTTGGTAGTCCTATGGGATCTAGTCTTTCACCCATTCTAAGTAGCTATGTCATGGATGATGTTATCAGTGATTGTTTCAGTAATTGCACTTTTTTCATTCCTTTTATTAAGAGATATGTAGATGATTTAGTTTTGGCACTTCCTAAACACAAAATTCATGAAACAGTCAACATTTTCAACAGTCATAATCAACATATACAATTCACAGTTGAGGAAGAGGTAGATAATTCTCTACCATTCCTTGACATGAGAATTGTAAGAAATACAGACAATATGTTGAAAACCAGATGGTTCAGAAAACCCATATGTAGTAATAGATTTATAAGCTATTACTCTCACCATCCAAATAAGATGAAAATGAACCTTATAACGGGATTAAAAGAACGTGTTTTAAAACTTTCTCATCCAGATTATCTACAGGAAGATCTTCAGTTATTAAAAAATATTCTAATTGAAAACTCTTATCCTCCAGATATGCTACATAGGATGCTTTTTTCTAATATTGGTAATATAAATAATTTAACACCATTTTTTGCTCAATCTCAAAACATTGTATCTAACAATCAGAACATCTATTACCATTCACTACCTTTTATACCATCATTAACACCTAAATTAATACAAACACTAAAGGTTATTGACAATATAAAAATAGCAACAAAGAACATCAAAACTATTTCATCTTTATATTCTAAAACTAAATATCCTATAGACAAATTTGAAAAAACGAATTTAGTATACAGCATTAGTTGTACTCAGTGTGAGGCTGAATATGTTGGTGAGACCGGAAGAAATCTTTCAAATCGCATTATTTCTCACAAAAGTGATTGCAGAATTAAAAAACCATCTTGTGCTTTGGCAGAACATGTAATCGATAAAGACCATATTATGGATTTTGAGAACATTAAAATTTTATGTAGTGAAAGTAATAAATTTAAAAGGACTTTTTTGGAAATGGTTTGTATTAGCAAAAATGATAAGAGTTTAAACAAAAGATCTGAAATTCAAAATTTAAGCAAAATTTATAATTATATTCTTTCTTTATGATTTATATATAAAACTTGTAAAATGTCATATTTAATTCTCCATATATCTGTCACATTCTTTCAGACATCTGTCAAGGGTGAATAAATCTTCTTCTTTTTGTTACTAAACAAAAAAGAATGTTTAAACGAAGTTTTACTTTTGGCAATATAATTGTCAAAAATAAAAATTTTATGTTGGCATTTATGACATTGAGGCTATTTGTAATGGGTTGCTATTTGAACTTATTTATAAATTCAATTATTCTTATATTAAAAAAATGTTTTCAAAATTATAAAAATTTTTCAGAGAAACATTTATTAGATAAAAACATTTTTGTATTAAATATTTTGAACATGTAAGCAGTGATTTTTACTTACCAAACTAATTTTTATTTGGTAAGTTAACAAAAATTGTTTTTTCTTTTTAGTTCAACCTTGTAAGTATTTTGTCTTTTTTAGCTCTTGATAATAATTGTAAACACAATTGAAAGCTCGAGAATAAAAAAATAGTTAACCAATAGCCCTATTATTGACTCCAACCCATCCAAAACAGTTATATATTTGTTCCAAACGAGTCACAAGTACTTCTTTTTTCTTATATATATATATATATATATATATATATATATATATATATATATATATATATATATATATATATAATATATATATATATATGTATATATATATATATAATTATATATATACATATATATATATATATATATATCTACGGCATAAAGTGGACTCCGCCCATGTTAAAATGCAGGTTCAATTAAGCTCCGTGGTCAAGTGGATACCGATATACGGAGCTCACTTGACCATTCCATAATATTGGTTCTGTCGATTCATCAACATGTAGAGTTTAATAATTTGTAAAAATTTTTTGGAGCCCGTAAATACCCCTGTATCATAAATGTATATCGTTTAGTTCACGTGTATATATTATAGGGGTCGTTCAGATCTTCTTCATTGTATATTTCAACCATACGTTTATCGGTTTAAGTAAGCTCTGAAAGTTTGGCAACTGTGCGATTATACCGTATATTTTCAACATATACCGTGAACGGTTTATATGGGCTCCTTATTTTTATCTACTGTTTGCAGACAGTGTAATGTCATACGCATTACACTGTGTAACAGAGGGTATCGTATTACCTGGTATAACTACGTACTAAAAGGTAACTGGTTCTTTAAAAAACAGGTATATAGATACAAAAGGATTTGGGCTTATTATTTAATGGAATGTTCGCTTGCATAGAAAATTTTATTTTTTCTGCATTTTAAAAATAATGTTGTTTTTTTATTTAATATAATTTTATTAGTTCAATGCTGAACTCGATGTTTTTTTTAATTACAGAAATTTCGTAATATATTTTGTTTACGTGAGTATGTCTTTGTACGTTTTATGTAAGCATCCGATTAATAAAAACTACTTTTATTTTATCCAATCTTCTGCAATATCTTGTATAAAGCTTTTTTATTATTTTAGTTCTGCTCTTATTTGTGTACTAAATATGATATCTCGATAGAAGGTTATCTCAAAATAAATATGTTATACAGTGTAGGTGCCTTTATGCTACCCCAAGCGAGACTGTTCTTCAACTACTATTCTTACCATTATGTGATACAAAAAATTTTCTCTTGTGTAGGTATATGGAGACAATATAAGTGACTTTGTTATGTAAGGGGATATCATATAGTTTTTGGAGAAATATTCTGTAATTTAAGGTGTCGTAAGCGGCATTTAGAGTGAAAAATACCACCCC
The DNA here is from genome assembly GCF_040954645.1 of Diabrotica undecimpunctata. NCBI lineage: Eukaryota > Metazoa > Arthropoda > Insecta > Coleoptera > Chrysomelidae > Diabrotica > Diabrotica undecimpunctata. Next base: position 98,396,466 of record NC_092809.1, read on the forward strand.
TGATACCCGATATTTTTCGTACTGGTCTTTGATTTAGTATTTGTGATGTACATAATCTTCCCTATCTATAGCCACTTTTGCCTTTTAATTTAAGTTTTTCTTCTAATATCGGTGATATCATATTAACGATCTTGTGCAAAAGTATTTTGAATAGCTGACAAAATAAAGATATTGGCCGATAGTTTTTGTAGTCGTTGGAGTTTTTGCCAGGTTTAAGCAAGTTAACAACTTTGGCTTGTCTCTAGACTTTGGGTATCTCCATAATTTGAATACAGTTGTTCATCATCCGGATCAGCCATTGTAGTGTTTGGTCCAGATTTCGTAATAAGCTTTGTGCTCAGATCCTCAATGTCGATAGTTGTATTATTTTTCATTAAATATGTAGATGGTGGATTCAAGCTCAACATCGTTAAAAGGTTCTCTCAGCTGACTGGTTTTGTCCTTTCTTACTCTACAATATAAGAATAACTCTCTTCTTAGAGTAATTCTTTGCTTCTTTTTCGACAGAAATAGCATGTCTATATCTATAATGCGGTTTTAACGATCAGCTGTATACCAAATACCCTAGGTTAGGCCCTGTATGTGTTTCCTGCGCTAGAAATAAGTCAGATTCGTGTTAAGCTCATATGTCTGATAAGTTTAAGTAAAGTAAAGTTCCTTGATCTTTAAAAATACCCTTAACAGTTATAGACATATGTTATTAGAATAGTTGGTCCTAAAAAGGACCAATTTGATTAAATCATATTAAAGAGGTGACTGAAGAATTAGCCGATTAATTAATTAATCATTACCCGGGGTATGCCCGATTGCGGTGGCCTTATTAGTACTTCAATCTTCGTAAAGGCTCGTTCTTTGAACCACAGAACTAATGCCTAATCTTTTACTTTTTATTAAAAATTTAAATTTTACATGCCGTGTATTACTTTTTTACGATATTTCGAATCAGATTTGTATAGTAATAATTTTAGGTATTAAAGGGCCTCTTTGTGGAAAATAAATAAGTTTGTGATATCGGTCGCAACTCATCTATAGATAATAAAAAAATAAACAGTTAAAATAAGTGTAAACAATTTCATTTACATACATCGGCGCCACTGTTTAGGTCATAGGTTTATCATAGATATCAAAGGTAACATTTTAATTCAATGTTCTATTTACGTATTTTCAATATTAAAAAAGTAGGAAAAGACATGCTTTTATTTTTTTTAAATCTATTCTATTTTCTTTCTAGAGTTTCGTCTTTTTTTAACGACCTGTGTTATTTTTTCAATTGGGCACTTGTCCAAGGCTATGACAAATCCTCTGTCCTCTGCTATTCTATATTAATATGACTGATTCATTATTTTCTCTAAACACTCTGTCCTCTGCTATTCTACAATAATATGATTGATTTATTTTTTCTTTCTTGCAGCTATTTTAATGATTATCCTATGTATCTTCTTCTTCTTCTTTTTATATAGACATGACTCTGTCTGTTTTTCAATGTGCCTCCAGTAAGTTGCCGTTCCATCGTTTTCGTGGTCGTCCTACTGATCATTTTCCTATGGGTTAACCGTCTCTTGCCGTCTTTACTAGTCTATTTGTTGTCATTCGGCTTATATGATTATTTCATTCTACTCTTCTATTTCTTAACCAGTTCTTGATGTTCTTTACCTTGCATCTACGTCGTATATCTGTACTTCTAGCTCTCTAGCACTCTCCCATAGTATTTTACCATCAATTTTTCTAAGTGTTTTCATCCCTGCTGTTTCTAACACCCTTTTTGTCCTCTCTGTGTCAGGTCTTGTTTCTGCCGCGTATGTCATTATTGGTCTGATGACTGTTTTGTAAATTCTGCCTTTCGTTTCTTTCCCGATATTTTTATTTCTTCGTATTGTTTCATTTAGGCAGCCTGGGGCTCTGTTTGCTCTATTCACTGGATCTTCCACTTCAGTTTCGAGCTTTCCGTAGCTAGATAATGTGATGCCTAGATATTTAAATTCCATCACTTGTTCTATTATCTGACCTTCCAGCTCCAATTAACATCTTAGTAAATTTGCTGTTGTAACCATGCATTTTGTCTCTTTTGGGGAAATTAACATGTTAAATTTTATATGAAATTGGTGCAGGATACGTTGTAAATCATCTTCACTTTGAAAGAGTAGTATTGCAGATTATTTTAATTTGTTTTTCTTCCATTTGGTTTCCTTTTTAAGTTCTTACTTTTTTATTATTTCATCCATAATCAGGTTGAACAATAAAGGACTCAGGGAATATCCCTGTCTTATCCCATTGTCGGTTTCAATAGGGTCGGTTAGTTCTTCGTCTATTTTTACTTTTATTGTGTTGTTTTGGTATATATTTTCGATCGTTTTGAGTTTTTCTAGAGGTATCTCTCTTGCATACAATAAGTGGATAAAGTTTTTTATATATTTATTTTATTTTATATATTTTATATTTATATTTATATATCTTCTGTATATCATTATTTCTTCTGTGTATTAAAAGTTAAATTTTGGTTATTATTAAGATTCTCTTAACGTGTTTATTGTCTTGTTTCTGCGGTGCGAATATATGTGTATCATAATAGATTGTAATGCATATTTCATTTAATATAATTAAAGTGCTCTTTGCGTTTGCCAATTACTTTCTCACTTCCTCAGCGATAGGTCTTTTTTTTCTCATCAATAACCTTATCCTCGCTCGATACAGCTATTCTAAGATATTTATATTTCACTATATGCTCTATCATTTGGTTTTTATCTCAAATTTGTACCTATGAAATTTATAATATCTAATATCTGTTGCTTTTATACGAAACTGGAATAAAACACTTGGTAGATAATGTTTATTCGTTTTAAACCAAAATATTATGAAACGAATTGGGGATATTATATTACACAAACTAAACCGCTTGTCTACAAAAATAAAATCAAGAAAATATGATACGACCGAAAAGACTAATGACTTTACAGCTAATTGCCACATAAATATCAATGTATAACGCAGATATTAGGACGATTGTATACATATAAGACAAATAACGATAAATGTTACAAATAAAGGTTAAAACATGCTTTTCAATTCGCAGTAAAAGATTTAATAGAGTTCAGCACACAACATAAATTCGTAACAAAATTCATATACCAGTAAACGGTACTCAAGACAGCAGCAAAGTAATTTTGGCAACAAATATGTAGGTTGTACTTTACACCATTGGAATCATAGCACCCGCTATGGAAAATGGTGTCTTCTTTGACATCCAGCAAACACAAATGTGAAATTAGGAAAGATTAATGTGAAATTAGAAAAATTCAATGAACCGTTGATCAAATATTCACTATTATATACTTAATTAACAATGTTGGGAATAAGAAAAACATTAAGCTAGTTTGCAATGCTTGAGAGCATTGCCCGGAAAGCAAATACAGAAAATCTCACAGTTTAATAATTAAGGTCCTAATATTATAGGGACTTTTGACGATGAGTTTAACATAGTAGTGAGTATAATTATTAGTGAGAAAAAAACATTAATACATTCAATAGAAAAAATCGCAAAAAAGGGTTCTCCAAATCAACGATAATAAAAAAATATATGGCTATCATAAGAAGACTATCATAAGAAACAGAATAGGACATAATATTTCAATAGACCAGTATAACTTTGAAATGTTTCATCGGTCTAAATATTTGGGATTTAAGAGCACTTTTAACAAAAACACTACAAAAGAGAATAACAACAAAATACAAGCTGGCAATTGCTACGTTTTAAGCAAAAAATTAAATCCAAAAATACATCCCGCAGTAAGAAAAATATAATTCTACGTATGTAAGTAAAACACGAACAATGAAAAAATAAAATAAGAGCCGATTGAGCATCGCAGAAAGAAGAATTCTTAGAGAAATATATAATTCTATTATGAATCAGATCACAAATCAATACAAAGTGCAAAACAATAACTTTATCGTTGAGATTTAGTTTCTTGTACGACGGTGCAATTTTTATATACCTGTTTGACCTTAGCATTAGTTCCCGGTCGTAAAACAATTCTGACTAAGGGGAATCTTTCTAGCAATCCTGATGTAATCAATACCTGAGTTTTACTTACATTGTCTTATATATGTATATATCCTGATTTTAGTAGTATGTATTACACTTCTGGATTTAAAAGTGTTATGAGGTTATACATATATCAGTTTGCTACCTGAATTTTCCCTTTTGTCTCTTGTGTGACAACGTTATCTGCGATATCTACAACGCTCAAATTTTTTAAAATTATATGGGTCTATTGTTACGTTGTATGCCCTATTTGACATCGTCTCTTTTGTCTGTTAATGAACATTTATTTGGTTTTCTCGTTACTATTATACCGTTTTTTTTGCTGGTAATAGCATTATTCTATAGTATTCTAATATTTAATCTATGGAATAAATCAGGATAGCGGATAGATATTCTTTACTTTCTCGGAGAAATTATATTGTAACACACAAAAACCCTATTAAATTGCCAAAAACTTCCTTGCATATTCTACTTACTTATGAGGGGCAGCAGCAATATCAGTACCATAATATTGCATATATTCCTGGACTGGCTAATCGTTGGATAATAGGAAGTATGAATGTAGCAGTTTTAATGGTTTGGTGACTGCTTGCTAAAATCGGGGAGCAGAGATATCAGTACCAAGTTAATGTCTATAGGAGTTGCGGATACATTTTCTGATACTATAGAAGTCGCAAGTACAGTTCCCACGTATTTTGTGAAAGATGCATAAGGTATTTAGACATCGTTTTTTGTAAAATTAATGTTTTAGATTTTCAGATGTATAAACTTGACGTTCATTAATTTGGACTCATTTAGTTTAGGTTTCCAATTTTAAGTACATATGAATTTTATTTAATAACAGTTATAATTTTTTTGCTGCTACTTTGCTGTTGTCAAATACTGTGAGTATGACAGTGTCATTTCCAACTATGACCATGTAGGTATACTATTTGCAGGTTAAACTCCCATGCTATACTTTAGCAAAGGCCTAAGCTATGTCAAAAAAAAACTAGCACAATTTTTTTTTTCTAAAACGTGTTTCTCAACAATTTCTCACTTAGTTACCTATATCGATAATTCTGTATATTCAATTAATCATAGGATATTTTTTATCTCTGAATAAAAATTATCGGTTTGGAATCAGCTCTTTTCTTTTATTATTGGTTTCATTAACTTAAGGTGGTTCTTAACTAGCTGTTTCTTAAATAGTTTTAACATTACTGATTTAACAAATATGAACAATTTGTTATATAATATTTTGAAAAATTTGATTCATTTATTTTGAAAAATTATGTATATGTGCAAGTCTCACCATATTTACTGATTCTTCATCATCATTCTCTTTGCCTTTATCCCTTTACGCCTTATCCTTATATACAGAGATATCTTTCTATCTTTCGCCATATCAAGATGAATTTCTTTCATACACATATTTCTCCTATTCGTTTCCCGTCATCTCATTTTCGGTCTTTCTCTCCTACTACTTTCTGGGACCTGGAAAACCACAATCCTATGTATTGCATGACTCTCGTGTCGACGATCAACATGCCCTAATTATCGTAACCTATGCTTCTTCATTTTTACATAGATGAGGTGCTGCGCCTAGACTTCTGCTAATATTTTAATTTTTAATTTAATATTTTCTTTTTAAGCCACCCATCCATCTAAGCATTGTCATTTCGTTCAAATGCATTCATTGTTCTTATTTTTTTAACTGTCCAATTACGGTTTTATAATCGTTTTATGGAATTTACCTTTCAGTTTCGTAAGAACCTTTCTATCACACAAGACATCACTTGCTTCTTTCCATTTTATCCATCCTTATTTGAGTCTACTATATCTCCATCTATTTCCCCATTGCTTTGTAACATCAAATCTAGATTCCTACCTAAAACGATTTTTTTTTCAATAATTTCACCAGTCAACATTACAACCTGATTTAAAGTGAAGTTGAAGTTAATTTTTAAATGCACACTTTAGATACTCTGGTTTTGTCTTCCTTAGTACCTTTTTGCTCAAGCGCCCATCTTCATTGTCTCAATCATTAATTGAATTCTCTCTCCTTATCTCTTACTAACACCACATCGTTAGCATACATCAGGCACCACAGAATATCTCCTTGACATGTTTTCGTTAATTTTTCCAACACTAATTAGAAGAGAAAAGGGATTAGCACTGACCCCTGATGCAACACTATTCTTAAATTAAATTTATCAGTCTTACCCTCACCTGTTCTAACATTAGTTTTCCATTACTTGCCTTATGATAAAAATTGCATCCGTTGTTGATTTGCCTTGCGTGAATTTAAACTGATTTTCTAATATTTCTATTGGTTGGTATGTTGACTTTCTCTCTTTTAAAAGCATTTACTAACAGTGGCCATACCTAGTGCTACTGCTAATTCCAGTATATTATCTGCTGCGTTATTTCTAGTTCCAATGCCGTATCCTCCATCTATATGTTCATTTCCTCTGTCTAATTAGCCTATATTAGCGTTGAAGTTACCTTCTATTATGAGTCATTTCTTAATTGGAATATTTCTAAGTCTACCACCTAATTGATCATAGAAAGCTTTTCTTTTATCGTCACCTATTTACACATAGCGACATGGATTATGCCTGGAGGAACAACCGCTAACCAAATTGATCATGTCTTGATAGACAAACGGGCCGCAACAAGCATACAAGATATGAAAAGCCGAAGAGGAGCATGCTGCGGATCTGACCATCTTCTAGTACAGATAAAATACAAATGCAGAATTCAGAGAAACAGGAAATAAAGACAGGAACAAAGAACAGAACAGCTAAATATACAAAAATTTAAACAACAAGATGTCACACAGAACTATGAAAGAGAAATAACACAAACACTGACAGCACTAGGTACCGAAGAACATTGGGAAGCAATCAAAACAAAAGTTATTGACGCAGCAAGAAAAATCATAGGCAAGAATAAGAAAAATAAAAAAAGGGAATGGTTCAATGACTAGTGTAATAAGGCCATACAGAAAAGAAATGAAGAACACAAGAAATATATGGAAAGAAGAACCAGAGAAAGAAGGGCAAGTTACCAAGATTCAAGACGGAGGGCAGATAAAATATGCCAAACAAAGAAAAGAAAATACGAAAACGGAATATACAGAAAATGGAAGAAAATTTTCAGAGCAACAATATAAGACAGGCGTACAGATATCTACGCAATTTAAGAGGATATAAACCTTGAACAAATCTATGCAGAAATCAAGAAGGGCAAATAACCAGTGGTCCAAAAGAAATAAAATCAGTTTGGAAAACCTATTTCCAAACTCTTTTAGGGACACAAGAAAATGAAAATCATATTGACATGCATCACAATGAGGGAGACACCGAAAATATAGAACCCCCAACGATGGAAGAGGTAAAACAGGCAATACGAGCACGAAAGATCAATAAGGCTCCAGGTATTGACAACGTCCCACCTGAGCTATATAAATTAGGTGGCGATCACCTAGTAGGACAAATGCATGTGCTCATGAACAAGATTTGGAATGATGAAAGGATCCCTAATGATTGGAAAACCGGGATTATATGCCCAATTTATAAAAAAGGGGATAAAAATGCGAAAATTATCGCGGCATAACCCTCTTGTGCACGGCGTACAAAATTTTTACTTACATACTAAACAAACGACCGGTTTCTGAGAAGGAAGATCTACAACTGACCAACTATTCACAGTGAAACAAATCTTAAACAAATCGTGGGAATACGACATTGACGTCCACAACATATTCATAGATTTCAAACAAACCTACTACTTAATTAATTGGAACAAGTTATATCAAATATTGCAGAGCTTTAATATCCCCCAAAAATACATCCGGTTCGCGATGGGCCACATATTCAAATCGCGAGACGTACACCGGAAAACAAAACTCCGGGTCTATAAAACAATAATCAGGCCCATAGTAAGTTATGGTTGCGAAACATGGGTGGTGACACAGAAATCTGCCAATGCATTAGATGTGTTTGAAAGAAAAATATTACGTAGGATCCTGGGCCCAATAAGTGAAAACAACAACTGGCGAATTAGGTACAATAGAGAAATATACGAGCAATATAACGAACCAACTCTAGCACAACATACTAAACTGCAGAGATTACGATGGGCAGGGCACGTGGTCCGCATGCATGAGAATAGAATCCCCAGAAAATTATTAAATGCAAGAATGCAGGGAAAAAGACCTGTTGGAAGACCTAAAAAGAGATGGGAAGATGAAGTCGATGAGGATGCCAGGAACTGCCTGGGAACGCGTTCATGGAAAAGAACAGCGGTAAATAGAGATGGTTGGAGAAGCCTGTTGAAGGAGGCCAAGGCCCGATTTGGGCTGTAGCGCCATTGGATGGATGGATGGATGGATGGAAAAATACATCCGACTGGTAAAAACAACAATGGATTCGCCAATAGCAACTGTCAGAGTCCAAAATTAGCTCACTGAAAATTTTACGATAGCCCAAGGATTAAAGCAAGGAGACGGGCTTGCACCGACACTATTCAACCTGACCTTGGAATATGTGATAAGACAGCTGATTATTGGAAGAGGTAATCTCCTAACAAATAAATCAATACAGATTGCCCTATGCCGATGATATCAGCATCATGTCTTGCAGAACAGAAGAGGCGGCAGAAATATATTCACAATTAAAATCAAAGTCAAAAGAGACCGGACTAGAAATAAATATTCAAAAGACATAAAAGTTAACACAGGCAAGAGCTAGGGGAAACAGACGCACAGTTGAATTAGAGGACGATATTTACTTTCAAAGAAGAATAGTAAAGGGAAACAAAGCTTATTTTTCACTCGATCATGTGTTTCGCTCCAACAACACACATTCAAATCAGGGTCTACAAAACTATTATCAGACCAGTAGTATGTTATGTACTCTCAGCTGACTGGTTTTTTCCTCTCTCACTTTGAGTTTTTCTTTGCTTCTTTGCCGGCAAAGATAACACTTTTCTATTTATCACATTGTTTTATCTGCACTAGAAATACGTCACATTTGTGTTAGACACATGTTTTACCTATGAGTTTTAGTGAAGTAAAGTTTCTTTATCTCTAGATATGCCCTCAATTTTTATAAACATAATTAGAATAGGTTGTCCTAAAAGGTTCGATTTGACAAAATCATATTGCACGGGTGATTGAATAATTAGCCAATTAATTAGTTAATCATTCTCCAGGGTACGTCCGATTGCAATGGTCTCATTAGTACTTTAATCTTCGTGAAGCCTCCTTCTTTTGACCCCTTAAGTAATGGCTTATCATTTACTTTCTATGAAAAATTTAATTTTTATATACAGCCTATTACTATTCGACGATATTTCGAATCAGATTTGTGTACTAATAACTGTAGGTAATAAAGAATCTCTTTATGCAGAGAAAATAAGTTTGTAATTTCAGTCACAAGTCGTTTATATGGATAATAAACAGTTAAAATAAGTGCTCAAAATTTTAACTACCTATATCGGCGCTATTGATCTTGACAATGGCTACTTAGACATAGTATTTTTTAGTATGTAATATATTCTGGATCATATTACATACGTGCTAATATGCTGTACTAATACTGTTGAGCGATATTGATATATTTAATGTATGGAGGATATACTGTTCCCATTCCTATTTACTATGCACGTGTTTAAAAATAATATTTGAAAAAAATATATTGAAGGGAAGTACTTTTACCTATGGTAGCGACAATCAAATTTATTTCTTACACTTTAACGTTTCGTGGTAAAAATGATTTTGTGTGAAAATAATGGTAATTAAATAGGTGCTTTGGAATATTTATTGAGTTCAATCTAACTGCAAGATTGGTATAATAAATTATTTATCCCTACAATATGTGATGAATTTATTTCTATTGTATTGAAATATCTGCAACTCATAAGAGTGAACAAATTACAGAAAGCGAAATTTTACTCTCTAATTATTGATTCAACACCTGATATAGATCAGCGTACCGTCATTCTTCACTATGTTCTTTTAAGTGGTATAAAAGAGGGATTTTTGAGATTTGAGACTCATCAAACTGATGGTTCGGTAGTCACTACATCTTTTTGCATTTGCTTTTTTAGGTATCGTCACAAAAATCGACAGCCGCCAATCCGTTGGTATATAGCCAGTTTCATAAATTTTATTAAACAGATGAAGGAGAGATATTTTACCTGAACTTTGGAAGCACTTTATTATTTCACTCGGTATTTCATCTGGTCCCGTCGCTTTTCAGGTCTTTGCTAATCGTATTGCTTGTTCAATTTCGTCCATAGTTATGTCAGGTCCTGTAACTACTTCGTTAATTTTAAGCTCGGGCCTTTCATCACTAAACAGTTCCTCAATATACTGTTTCCATCTGTCTATTTTATGCGAATTAGTGATTGTCAGTTTTCCGTCTCTATCAACGTTGTTATTTGCCTGTTTTTTGTTCTGACCTGTCAGTTGTTTTATTTTTTTATACATATTATATGAATCATGTTTTCCCTGTAATTCTTCAATTTCTGAACATTTGTTTTCGAAGTATGTTTGTTTTGCAGATTTTATTTTAGTCCTTATCTCTTTATTAATTACTTTATACATTTCTACGTTTTGGTTCTTAAAATTGCGTCTTTTTTCGATCAAATTCAAAATCTCATTGTTCATCGACTTTTGCTTTTTTTGACTGCTCTCTTTTAAGTTTGGAGTTGAGTTGCTTAAAATCGTTTTGATTTGGTTCCAATGATCCTCGATGGATTCTTGTTATTCATAATTATCAAAATTGCTCTCTAAATTGTTTGCAATAATCTGGCTATTGTTTTTAATAAAATCCATATACAGTTTGTTATAGGATCGTTGTTGCTTTATCCGTTTAAGTTTTAATTTTATTTCTGCTAACAACAGGTTGTGATCAGATGGAACATCGGCACCAGGAAGAGTTTTTACAGACTTTACTGCATTTCTGTAACGCTCACTGATAGTTATGTAGTCAATTTGATTTCTGACGATATTACGGGGAGTGTTTGCTGGAGATTTCCATGTAAATAATCTTCGTTTAGGTAGTTTGAAAAAGGTGTTCTTTATACATAGGTTATGTTCTTTGCGGAGCACAGAGCCACGTTCTCTGTCGCTCACGTGGGTAACTCCAATCTGGCGCGTCCATGTCGCGGGGATTGGCATCTATCATTTCAGTAGGCCGGAGTGAATACATGGCCAAGTCCAGATCGGGACCCAGTTCTGTGGGGTATAACACTGACCCCTACCTAGGGATACAGGTGAAGACCACAACGGTAGGCACGGCGGAGAAGAAGATCTTCGGTGCGACGTGGATGGCGGAAGTGGCATCCCTGGATTTTAGGGATGGTATAAAATCAAACCGATAGTTATAGTTATACTTGCAAAATTACAACTAAACACCCGTTACTCCATAAAGATCATTCAAGTCTATGCACCAACATCGAGTCACGCTGACGAAGAAATAGAACAGTTCTATGAAATTTTGGCACACCAGATAGAAACGAAAGGGGCAAAATACTCTTAAATTTCCTATTAGAAAACAATCTATATTTAATGAATAGCTTCTTTTATAAGGGAATCCATAGAAGATGGACTTGGAAGAGCCCCGATGGTAAGACAAAAAATGAGATCGACTTCATCATTACTGACAAAAAACATATAGTCAAAGATGTTACAGTCTTAAATCAATTTAGAGATTTCTCAATACAACAAGAGAAGACGTAAATAACCTAAACGAAGAAATAGGAGATACATTAACACAAGCTCAGGAAAAATCTGGCTTTAAACATGGAAAAGAACAAAAAATTAGTAAAGAAACGAAACAAAAAATGGAAGACCGTAGAATGCTCAGAAGTCAAGGAAATGTTGACTCACAAGATATAAACAGCATCAATAAAGAAATCTCTAAAGCCATCAGACGGAATATTAGAAAATACAACAAGAAAATTATAAAAACTATAGAAGACAACAAAAGCATGAAACCATTAAGGAGAAAAATGGAAAATGGCAAAAAAGAAATCTTCCAACTTAAAGACAAAAATTGAAATATTATCTCAGATAGACCAAGCATATTACATATAGTAGAAAGTTTCTATGAAACATTATATAAAAGTCAAGTTATTCCAGAGCTCATCGAACAACCAATACAAAAGGTATATAATGTAGGATCGGAAGATATACCAGATATATCACGAGAGGAAATTCAACATGCCCTCAAAAATATGAAAAATAATAGAGCTCCGGGGGAAGATGGTGTAGTCATTGAGACAATTAAACTAGGAAGTCCACTTTTAATGTCCCGAATCCAAACACTTTTTAATCTATGTCTGCATAGTGAAAACATTCCAAGTACATGGAAGAATTTGGTTACAATCCTCCTCCACAAAAAAGGGGATAAATCAGATCTCAAAAACTATAGGCCAATTAGTTTGCTTAACCACCTATACAAGCTCTTTACTCGAACACTGACAAACAGATTAGAAGCAAAATTCGATTTCTATCAATCAGAAGAACAGGCAGGATTTAGAGCGGGACACGGAACAAACGACCATTTGCAATGCCTTAAAACTCTAGTTGAAAAGTCTATCGAATATATCAGACCCCTTGCTCTTATCTTTGTCGACTTCCACAAAGGATTTGACACAGTCGAAACAGTTGCTATTTTAAAAGCACTATCAGAATGCAGAATAGATCACAGGTATGCAAATATTATTCGAAATATATACGATAATGCGACAACAACCGTTAACCTCCACTGCATAACTGAGAAGATAAAAATTGGCAGAGGGGTACGACAGGGAGATACCTTGTCGCCAAAACTATTTATAGCAGTTGTGGAGTACGCATTTAAACGGCTAGAGTGGGAATCAAAGGGTATTAGCATCGATGGAAAGATATTCAATGATCTCAGATATGCCGATGATATTGTTCTCATAACAGACAACTTAGGAGAAGCCAGAGTTATGCTACAATAACTACAGCAAGTAACCCAGAAAGTCGATTTAAAAATAAACTATGGAAAAACAAAAATGATGACCAATCTCGTCCCCAATGAGCTAATAGAAATCGAAAAGTCACCCATAGAACTTGTGGAAAAATATGTGTATTTGGGTCACGAAATAAGGTTAACGCGAGATAACCAAACATGCGAGCTACTTGGAAGAATAAGTCTGGGTTGGGCTGCATTCGGAAAAATGAGAGACGTATTTAAAACAAATATACCGATCCATTTAAAAAGAAAAGCTTTTAACCAGTGCGTTCTACCAGTCCTCACATACGGAGCAGAAACCGTAACTCTCACAAAAACATCAGCCGAAAAATTAAGAAGGACACAACGAAAGATGGAGAGATCAATGCTTGGAATAAGCTTAAGAAATAGAATAAGAAACGAGGAAGAGGACGACCTCAAAAAAATCGTGACCAATTGGATAGCAGAGGTGCAGAACAGAAGCAGATGGAAAAGTCTAGAGGATGCCTATGTTCAACAATGGACAACTCAGGGCTGATTGATGATGATGATGATGTTCTTTGCAAAATCTGAGAAATAATCTCCTCTTTCATTTTTCTCGCCCAGTCCATAACATCTAATAATGTTACTTTGTCTGCCTTTTCCTATCTTAGCATTAAGGTCATTCATCAGAATAGTAAGATCTCTAGTCTTGAGTTGGTCAGTGACGGTCTTTACATCGGCGTAGAATTTTTATGTTCTTCCAGTTCACTTTCCGCTGTCGGTGCATACACTTGTATTAAATTTATATTTCTGGGTTTCGCGTTCAACTGAATCATTATGACCCGTTCAGATACCTGGCATATCGCCCTGTCACATTTGCTAATATCTTTTGTGACTATGAATCCTACACCATTACGATGATAATTACTGTCTTCTCCTGCATAATACACTTCATGATCATCCACATGGCATTGGCCAGATCGGGGCCATCGCATTTCACTAATACCCAGAATTGATATTTGCAGTCTTCTCATCTCATTTATGGCATTCTGTGTTTTTTCGGGTTCATATAAACTCCGCACATTCCATGTGCCTATTCTACAGCTTTTTTCGATATCAAATTTGACCGTTGTAAAGACCTTCTTCTCCGCCCTGGATGCCGTTGTGGTCTTCATCCATAACCCTGGAGAAGGGACCCTTAACACGTACTAGTTTCCCGGGCCAGGAAATACCTGGAATCTGCGGAAGGCAGGGATTTATTCACTTTCCCTGATAGGACTGTCCAAAAAGGAGTTCCTACCCGCTATCCGCGAATCTCTATATACAGTAGTTTTAATATATTAAAATGAGTGAGTTTATTATCTAAGGGGATGTCATATAGTTTTTAGAGAAATTCCCTTTAATTTAAGGTGTCGTAAGCGGTATTTAGATTTACAAATACCACCCCTGATGCCTGATATCTTTCGTACTCGTTGTTACTTTTTGCACTCACGATGACCTCTATTAACATAAGTGACCAATTTAAAAAGTGATTTATAAATTATTGTAATTTAAATTTTATTAATTTATGAAACAAATATTGCACGTCATAAACTGTAGCAATCAGAAAGTTACTAAGATCTCCCTGCTGTACAGAGTTTTCTATAATTTTATGTGGTAACAAATATTAGAGTACTACTACTTTCTTAAACTGTTACACGAAAACTCCACTCGATATACGTACATTTATATGATAAATGTTTCAGTCCGATGCATTAAAAGAAAATACTAATGCATAAAAATGGAAACTTTCCAAGTTTATAATAGACGCTTACTTAAGTTTAAAAATAATTAAAGCAAGTAATATAAATTACTACCTTGCCTATTAAACATAAAAGTAATATAAATTTATATGTCGGTTAACAATTTATATTATAAAAATTTTAACTACGTTAGCCAAGTATCTATGAAATTCCTCGATGCCTAAATTGATGAATATTAATATAAATTTCAAGTCCCACAATATACCTGCTGTAAAATTTCAAAATCTACGACTAATAAAATTATTGGCAACATTGCAGGAGCTTAGTTTTGTACCAGACAAGGTGTATACGGATCCCAAAAATGTTTTAACGTATTACGGAGCCTACTTGATCCTATGCGTTGGTCGGAGTCTACATAAAGTGCTACTTAGATAATAATATACTCGGTGTATATTCTCCTAGAGTTCGTATAACACCGTTTTAGTACGGAGCTCACATTAACCGCTAGATCTATATATATATATATATATATATATAATATATTAAAAGAAGAACATTATTCTAATATAAATATATGTATTATATATATATATATATATATATATATATATATATATATATATATATATATATACATATATAAGAAAAATAAGTACTTGTTGACTCGCCTGGAGAAAAATATATAAATATGTTTGGATTGGTTGGAGTCATTAAAAAGGGGCTATTAGATAACTATTTTTTATACGTAAGCTTTCAATTATGTTTACAATTATTTTCAAGAGCTAAAATAATACAAAATATCTTATACAGTCGAACTAATAATTGCAAAAAAAGGTAATCACTCACCAAATAAAATTTTATTGCTACACATTGCTACTCTGTCTAATGAATGTTTCTCTTTCTTTTCTGTTATTTTAGAAATGTTAAAGTTAATTTTCAAAAAATGATTTAAACAAACAAATAAATTACAATAGCAACCAACAAAATTACAAATAACCCTCAATGTCATGAATGCCAACACCTAGTTTGTATTTTAATTTATTTTTAACAACTATATTGCCAACCTTAAAATTTTGTTAAATATTCTTTTTTATTTAATAATAAAAAGAAGATTTATTTATTATTCACAGATACCTGAAAAATGTAACAAGTATATATATGGTTATTATATATGGTTTTATAAATGAATTATTATACAGAAATAATATATGTAATTATAAATTTTGCTTAGATTTTGAATTTCTTATCTTTTGTTGAACTATTTCTAAAAATGTCGTTTTGAATTTAGTACCTTCGTTGCACAAAATTTTAATGTTATCAAAATCCATAATATGGTCTTTGTCGATTACATGCTCTGCCAAAGCACAAGATGATTTTTTTATTCTACAATCACTCTTGTGGGAAATAATACGATTTGATAGATTTCTCCCGGTCTCACCAACATACACAGATTCACACTGGGTACAAATAATGCTTTATACTACATTTGTTTTATCTAATTTATCTATATTTAGGATATTTAGTTTTAGAATATAAAGATGAAATAGTTTTGATGTTTTTTGTTGCTATTTTTATATTGCCAATAACCTTTAGTATTTGTATTAATTTAGGTGTTAATGATGGTATATAAGGTAGTGAATGATAAATTGTGGATACAGTGTTCTAAGATTTAGCAAAAAATGGTGTTATTTATATTAACAGTATTAGAAAAAAGCATCCTATGTAACGTATTTGGAGGATAAGAGTTCTCAATTAAAATAGTTTTCAACAATTAAAGATCTTCCTGTAGGTAATCTAGATGAGAAAGCCTTAAAACACGTACTTTTATTCCTGTTATAAGGTTCATTTCCATCTTGTTTGGATGATGTGAGTAATAGCTTCTGTATCTGTAGAATAGGGAGGGCGAGTTAAGTTTCACAGCACTTAGGCCACAATTGACCCATTGTGCATCCTCACAGGGAGCTGTCACCCTTAGCTCATTGTCCATCCTGCCATTTCTAGGAAGGTGGACAAGTTACCAGGAGACATCTCTCTTATGTGGGCAGGTGTGGGCCAGGACTCGCCGAACGCGTACTCTCGTATTAACGATAACTCCGGGCATTCACATAGGACATGCTCTACAGTTTCGTCTTCTCGTTCACACTTCCTACATAGAGGTGTGTCTGTTAGCGCCAGTGTGTGGAGGTGTTTGCTAAGTTGACAATGACCAGTTAAAAAACCAACTGCCAAACGTAGGTTTTTCCTGGTCATTCCCAAGTACTTCTTTGATGTTGACTCTTTAAGGTTACTTAGTGTTACCCCGGCAAGTTTACATCCCTGCCTTTCTTCCCATCTTTTTACGGTTTGCGTATGGGAGTGACATTTGACAATTTCCGCGATTGTTGTAGTTGACCAACCAAAAAGATCCCCAGGTCCTAAGAGTCTTCCTGGATAATTGGTCAGAAATACGGTTGCCTTTATTCCTATTATGTCCTTTAACCCACCTCAGGATGATATTATTACCATCCGAAGCTTGAGTTAGTCACTTGTGACACTCCATTACTAAACCTGATGTGACACGTGGTCTATTCAAGGTTAGTAGCGCTTGTCTGCTATCTGTGCAGATCATCATAGTTTTCCCTGCTATACCTTTTTGGGTTATCTCTTTTGCGGCTATGGAGATACCAGCCAGTTCTGTCTAAACTACGCTGGCATTTTTACCCATACCCCACTTTATTCTTAAGTTCAGTGATCTGAAGTATATCCCGCATCCTGAGCCTTCTTTCATTTTGGAGCCATGGATGTATATATGTAATAGGCATTTGTCTCCATATACTGTCTTGTTTCAATTTTGTAGGATTTGTTAAAGATAAACTTTGGTTCAATTGAGTCGCAGCCTGCCTATAGCAGTGGTAGCGCATCCAGCTCTCCCCGCCAGAAACGAGTTCTCAATTGTCCCATTTCTACATCAAGGTTTGCACCAGTTAAGCGCAGTCGCATCATTGTCACTAGCGCCACCTCTTTGACATATATATCTAGAGGCGTGATGCCAATGATCAACTCCATTGCAGCAGTTGGTGTTGTTTTCATGGCACCTGTTATATTTATGCAAGCCATCCGCTGAATATGGTTTATAATAGGTTATAAATATATTGCTACACATGTGTTTTCTGAATTATCTGTTTTTCAACACATTATCTGTAGTTATTACAATTCTCAGGTCAAGGAATGGTAGAGAATCTTTCACCTTAATTTTGTGTTTAGAAAGTGCAAAAACTAAATCATCTACATACCTTTTAATAAAAGGAATGAAAAAAGTGCAATTGTTAGTGCAATTTTTTATAAAATCATCCATGACATAGCTACTTAGAATGGGTGAAAGACCAGATCCCATAAGGTTACCAAAAAATTTATTTATAAAAGATACCATTAAATATAAAAATATTAGAATCAAAATCAAAGGTGATTAGTGTTTTGTAATGTAATGTCAATATTAGTATGTTGTGAAATCTCATTCCAATGTTTTTTACACTACTTATGATTAAATCCAAAGGTAAATTGGTAAATAGAGATGTTAGAATAAAAATTAACCAAAACATAGTTTTGTGGTAATTGAAAATTATTGATAAAAGAACTAAAGTCAAGTGAATCTTTAATGTAAATATTTTTGTTTAAATTATACGCATTAGTTAAGATGTCAGTGAGGTGTTGTGCTATTGGTCCATAAGGAGGGCATAAAGGTGAAATTATTGGTCTCATAGACATTCTTTCTGTGTAATTTAGATACTAGACAATTTGCTTTTTGTTGCAACGGACAAACTGGACTCCTTTAAAGTGTAGTGTAATGCTTAGTATCATTTAAGAGTTATCTAGTTTTTGCAGGAAATCCTCATTCCACATTGCAATAGTTACGTTAACTTTGTCGCTCCTGACAATGAAATTTCAGGATGGTTCTTAAGGAAAAGTTTAGTTTGTACATAGTATTTATTTAAAAAATGATCTTTGAATTCTTTATGTAAAAAGTCGGTAATACATTGGTACATTTCGATCTAACAAAATCCTTTTGACCATCAATAAGTGGTCTGATTATTGATTCAATATCAGAAAGTAAATTTGGAACTCTAACATCTCATTTAGAAGGACATACCGAAAATTTAGGTCCCAGTGCTAAAAATTTTTTTATTTCAAAAGGAAAATGAATAGATGTTAGATTTTTAAACCATTTTTCTTGAACTTTTATCTTATCAAAAGCTTCTATTTATAATTTATTAAACTTATTAATATGTATTCTTTTGGTTTTATGAAATTCTGTATTATATTTAATTCTCTGTCTACGATTAAATTTATTAATTAAATATGTGGAAATTTAAGACATTATAAGCTTTGCTATGTAACTCATGTAATTGTTTTTCAAAAAAGTTAATATCAGCAAAAGTGATATTAATCTCCAAATTATAAATATTTCTTTTTAATATATATATATGTGTGTGTGTGCATGTGTGCATATATTTATTTGAATAAAGGACACTATTATTAACTTACTTTGTGTAGTCATCGTTGCAGCTTAGTTATCACTCACTTAAACAATAAAAAAAGCACTAACAATATAACTAATTAACGAGAATTTTTATTTTTATATACCGCGGCCCCACTGCCCTTCTGTTTGCAAACTTGGCTATTTAAACAATGACTATTCAACGAAACTGTCTAAGGTTTTATAAACGGAAACGGGATTCGGAAAATAATGATTCTTCGAACGTGGTAGGAAGATGCTCTCTCATCAGTGAGAAACTCGGTATTTCAGATTTTTGTTTTTATTTGCATTGAAAGGAGCGAATGACGATAGTGGAAATACAACTTTTTTGATTAGCGAAATGTAGTTAATAGGTAATCTCGGATGAAATTCACTTTTTATATGTTTGCACGATTTATGGACTTGTGTATGTATGTACACTGTGTCTCAAAAATGAAATAAATATAATAAATAAAATGACAGTTTAATATGATTGTGTTACAATTTCTCTGAGTGTTTGATACAACAATAATATTGTTGTTGCTATTTTTTACATCAAAATAATACAATTCTTAGATATTTTCGTTTTGTTTTTGCTAATATTAGAAAAAATAAACATATAAAACTATTTGACTATACGTAAGATATCCATTTATTTTTTTAAATATTATAATATTAATATCTACTTGTTTAGATAAAAAAGATAGATGTAACAAATAGAACAAACGTTCAAAATGTTAGAATTTGTCTTGAAATTATTGATTATAAAATAAAATAAAAAAATAAACTTTATTTGGTATCGCCAAGATAAAATGCGATCATATAAGAAATCAAAAACATAGTTAAACCTAAGGTATTAAAAGCATTGTACTAATGAAGCAATTTTTTGTGTAATTTTATATTGTTTACTATTTTTAAATTTAAAATTTATGGGATTTTGATCAAGAGCAATCAGGGCCGAGCCTAGAGGTTTTGCCGCCTGGGTGCAAGAACCAAATGTGTCGCCTTATCAGCAGTTTTGAAAAACGTGTATAAGAAAACATCATAACTTAAGGAAAATTAATAAAAACACAATTTTGAACATTTAAATTATAAAAATATATTTATTAAGCCAACGAATAGATACATACCTATAATATAAATATGAGCTTATACAACATATATTATGTACATAAATATAATTTGGTATAACCTAAATACAAAAATCTACATAGTTATTTTACGAAAAATAAAGTAAAATAAAGAAAAAAATACAACACTAGGTAGACTAGGTATAGACGTCTAATTACTAAAATTGACTTTTCTTGCCTTTTTCAATGCTAATTCCCTAACTAGGTCAGTCACAACTAAAATAAAACAAATATCTTCCTCGATACTTATTATAGCTAAATTTGTAAGCCTGGATTGGCTCATGGTAGATCTTATGTATTTTTCTATTATTTTAATTTTTGAAAATGATCGCTACCCCTGAGCTACAGTGACTGGCATAGTTAAAAATGTTCTTAGCGCAACAAATAAATTAGGAAATATTCCTTTTAACTCGTTAGCAACGTGATAGGCTAATACTTATTTGGCCGACATATCATTTTTATTTGTAATATAAATAGACAATATATCAATCTCATTGTAAAGATCTCTTCCATTTATATCTAAATTTTTTGTTTCTTGGTTAGTTAGTTATAGTTAGTTTATAAATTGGTACATTGTTTCATTATTTCCTGTTTAGAAAAAACACTTAAGTTATTTAAAAAACCAAAAGATTCAACATGTGTTTCTAAATCTTGAAATCTCTCATCTAATAATTTTGAGATGGCAATATCAAGAAAACAAAAATACAAATTTACTTTAAAATGTAATTCTGGACATTGAATTGGCTCGTCTTTATGTTCATATTCATAAAAAGTCTTTTTTCTTCTTGGTCGAACTGTATGAACTGCAGGAAATGAAACTTCTGCATCCATTTCTTGAGCTATTTTTTTAGCTTTATTGAGCAAATTTATAAACCGTTTGTCGAATTTCATGTATGTTAAAAATATTATAAGTCCATTTAACATTTGTACAGCTTCTGGTAAAATAACGTCAGATTTTTGCATGATTTTGCTAACTATATTTATTTTTAATAAAATATTGTACCAAAATAAATTTAAATGATTTTATTTTATTAATCAGGGAACTTGCAGTATTTCTTGTGTGAATGTCTCTAGATGTATCATTATAAAGGGCGAACAGTGCTTCATAAACTTTTTTCAATTCATACCTGAGAGTCTTTACGGCATCAATTCGACTCTCCCACCGGATATCAGAGACCTAGACACTTCTTTTAAAAGAATATTCCATCGATATGTTAATGCCGAAAAAAAGACATATAGTTCCTGAATAATACTGAAAAAATTGGTAACTTCAAGTGAGCTTTTTGCTGCGTCATTCACGAATAAATTAAGGCTGTGTGCCGCACAAGGGACAAAAAGGCTCTGGGATTAATATATAAGATTTTTTTGTATGCCATTATGTTTGCCTTTCATATTAGCACCATTGTCATAATCCTGGCTTCGCATATCGGCAATATTAATATCACATTCATTTAAAAAATTTAATATGAAATCAGTTAAACCTTGACCAGTAGTGTTGCTAACTTCGCAGAATCCTAAAAAATGTTCTCGAACCTCTACAGTTTTAGAAAAATCATCAAGAAAACAAATCTGACAACAATTGTGATTTGTTCTTGATGACTAATGTCAGGTGTGCCATCAAGGATAATTGAAAAATATTTGGACATTCTTAAGGATTCAATTATATATTTTTTAACTTGTTCTCCTACTAAGCTGATTATTTCATTTTAGATTTTATCGCCCAAATAATGTGCCATTTTTTGCCATCTTTTTGAATCCTGCCGATATGGTCAGCCATTACACTATCAAATTTTGCAATTGTCTCAATTAATTTCATAAAATTACCATTACGTTTTTCGAATAGTGTTTGACTATTGCCATTAAAAGCTAAATTTTGTCCAGCCAAAAATTGAATCACAAAAATAATTCTTTCTAAAACAGATTCGTCCATCTTTTTTTTTTCTATTTGAAATAAATTCTGATTCATATAATCGACAGTTAGAGTATATTACTTTATGAGGCGGAGAAGCATGACTTTACTTGACGCGCCCGATATTACGCGCCGAACGAAGTGAGGCGCGTAATAGAGGGCAAGTCAAGAAAAGTCGCTTCTTTGCCGAATAAAGTATACTATTTTTTCTTCAAACGTAGCAATTTTCAACCATAAATAGTACAATTCATATGCTATTTTTACTTGAAATTAACTGTGACAACTATCAAAGTCGTCTAGATGTTAGAAATTAAAATAATTAAGTCGTCGGTGGGATTTGCGTCTCCCTGGTTACAGTTGTTTGCAATTATTAAAGACAGCTTATTGTTGTTGCAACCGCAAGCGCAAATTTAGTGCGAAAATGGAAAACCTAAACGAAATAAGAAATAAGAACGATAATGCTCAAAAAACTTTAAACCCTCATGATTCGCCAACATCGGGAATGATTGCTGAAAGTTGTTCCCGACCATCAGTATCATCAACAATTACCAATGCGTATCAAGAGTCGGAAACATTTTTGCACGGTTTCAATTTTGAAAATGCCTCATTAACTAATTATACTTTTAATATTACTATAAATAAAAATGATGTTTAATTGTTGTTAATGACATTTGTATTGTTGCTTTGTGACATGTTTCATATTGTTGCCATGACAACATTTTTCCCTTCGCCGTAAAGAAAAGGGAAAAAAACTGCTGCCGGCGGAGACATCAAACTTTGACAGGATCAAGTTAGATAAGTAATGTCATCATTATTTGACGTTTGAAGAAAAAACCTTTTTCAATTGATTTTTTTAATTCAACCCATTTCTTAACATTTTCGAAATGCCCCTTACTAGTTTCGTGTCTTTCTAAAGCCCGAGACAAGTGTTGTTGCCAGTCCCTAAAATCATTATTATCGCTAAAACTATTAGAAGTAACTTTAAATAATTTGCAGGAAAAGCAGTATACTAAATCTTAAGATTTTGCTTTTTCATTATTCGTTAACTTTTTTACGAAGTAAGTAGAGCTAAAAGATCTGTTTAAATTATTTACAGGATAAATAATATTTTTTCATTGTACTGGACCTATGTCTAAAATTATTAGTCTAACAGTATCTGTCAATACTTCTGGCCAATATGCTGGATCTTTAAATTGCTCTCCACTTACATCAATATCTGCGGTTTCGGTTTGCGTATTAGTTGATGAAGGAGTATTCGTTGTATACTGGTCCAGTATTATGTTTTCGACGGTCGATTTATTTTGGTCCTTTTCTTCTGCATCGTTTTCATTTAATTTAAAAGGTTGAACATCTATGGTTTGGCTATCCTTCTTCTTCTTCATGTGCCTTTTTCGTTCCGAACGTTGGCAATCAACATGGCTATTCTGACTTTGTTTACGGCAGATCTGAATAGTTCTGCAGATGACAATCCGAACGATTGCCGCAAGTTTTGGAGCCACGAGTGTCTTCTCCTCCCTGGACCCCTTCTGCTGTCTATTTTCACTTGAACGATCAGCTGTAGTACTCTATATTTATTATGTCTCATAACGTGACCCAAGTATTCCAACTTTCTTTTCTTTATACTTATTCCTACCTCTCTCTCTTTACCTATCCGGCGTAGTACCTCTTCGTTGGTCACGTGCTCAGTCCAGGATATACGTAATATACGTCGGTAGGTAGACATTTCGAAGGCCTCTAGTTTTTTCATCAATGTTGCGGTCATTGTCCACGCCTCCATTCCATATAACAAAACCAGGAATACATAACATTTCAGAAGTCGAATTTTGAGAGGTAGGGTGAGGCTTTTAGAGGTGAAAATTTGCTTCATGCTAGTGAACGATGCTCTTACCTTTTCTACTCTTATACGTATTTCCTTCGCTTGATCTCAATTTGAGTTAACTGTTGTTCCCAAGTAGATGTACGAATCCACGTGTTCAATTCTTTCATATTGTGCACTTGTTTTTTGTATCTTACTCATTAGGCAACTCAGTTCCTCCATGCTACTTGCTAGAATCACAGTGTCATCAGCATACCTTATGTTATTAATTATTTCTCCATTTATCTTTATGCCTTTTGTGCTTTCCTCCAGCGCTGTCTTAAATACTTCTTCTGAGTATATATTAAAGAGAATAGGAGACAAAATATAGCCCTGTCGTACCCCTTTCTTGATCTCAATTTTATTGGTTTTTGTGTCTTGTCTTAGGTGTTTGTTCTTCCAGATTGTATCATTAAAAGAACCCGCCGCTTTACTTGCTTTTAAGCTTTGTTGCCGTACTTCTTCTTCAATATCTCCGTAACTAGTTATATTTATTCCCAGATATCTAAACCTTGCTTCATGCTCTATTATTTTTCCATCAATTTCGATCTTACATCGTAGTGGGTATTTATATGTTGTCATTCATTTGGTTTTTTCTGCTGATATTATTATATTGTATTTCTTGGCTGTTGTATTGAAGATGTGTGTTAATCTTTGCAGCTCGTCTTCCGTCTCGGCGATTAATGCGAGATTAATGAGAAATGATAACTTGATGGCTTTATTTCAGTGACTGAGTATGTTTCTTAACTCTTATTATTTTAAAATCACAGTAATTTTCTTTACGATGGGATTGGGTTATCCAGAAATTAGTGAAATAAACTGTTTACAGTAAACATTATATAAAAATCTACACTCTATTTACATTTTCTCTTACACTACGTCTTTGGTGCTTTCTTATGCGATATTGAGACATGGACTCACACTGAACTTGATGTAAATAATGGAAACAAACTAGTACCTGGGACAACTTATGAGGATATATCATACGTTTTTTAGTTGATTATAAATGGAATATCCAGAACAAGAGAAACATAGTAAAAATAAGAATCTCCTGGCTGCGAAACTAGCACTAATGCCGATCAATTTGACTATTCGGATCAGCCGCATCTAAGATCAGATGAGTCATGGTGATTGTCAACATAAAGAAGAAGTACCTGATTATCTACTGAGCAGTGGTTAAAGGCTACAAACGTTAATTCATTGTTAACGTTCAAGGTGTACAGCTGGTTCCTAAAAAAACTGATACGACTCTTAGTCAAATTTGATCATTTTGAGCATTTGATTGGTCTGACATTATATTATATTTATTATGACAGACAAATAATAAACTAAACAACAACAAACGATTTATTACTTATGTTAATTAATAAATTGTATTAATTATTAAAGTCTAAATTTTGATATTATTTTGAATTCCTGCATTTTATAAAGAGTATAATAATTATAAATAATAGTTTTTACATAAAATAGGGTTGTTTTTATTATTCTTATTATTATTAAGGAATAAAACAAACGACTTAACTCAACAATATATTAAAACAAGAATTGTAACCAAATTAAAAAGGTCAGCAAAACATTTTAACATAAGCGCAATCACAGTTTTTCTATTAATAAAAAATGGTGTGAACAAGAAACTCTCGAAAGAATGCGAAGGTCTGGAAGACCAAAACTATACTAAATTTAGGTAAATGAAAATAAAATTAATGTTTTGTAATATCTCCATCAGCATTAATAATAGCTTGTAGTTTTCGTTCCATCTGCGTGAAAGTTACTATGAAATTGTCTTCTTCGGAGAGCTCTTCCCAAACCTGTTTTATTCCGTGCTACAGCTCTCCAGCATTATGAGGTATAAAATTACGCCGACACAACCATTTTATAATAACCCCCCACACATTCTCGATTGGGTTTAAATCTGGACTGTAGCTGGGCCATGATAAGGTTTCGTAGTTGTTTTTCTGGAGCCACTGTTTTGTTATATTTGCAGTGTGAACAGGACAATTATCTTGTTGGAGGATAAAATTATTTTCTGGGTACAACTGTTCTACACTGGGAAACATGATGTTTTCTAGAATATTCAGATAAGTCTGCCCAATAAACCTGCCATCAATACGCCATACCATTCCTATTCCTCTAGATGAAATCCATCCCCATACATTGGCGCTAAAATGACCAGCTGCTCGATATCTATCAACATATAGAGGATTAGATCCATTATTATCTGGTCTATACACTACAATTTTGCCCTTTTTAGAAGATTGAAAAATTTTCTCATCTGTAAATATTACCTGCATATTATTTTTTGCTGCAGTTCGGTACCTAAGACGCGATGCCTTAATTCTGCGCCAAGTTTTCGCATCTTCAAAAGGATTCTCTTCTAATCTCTCCAAAACCGTACGATTTTCATGAGCGGTAGATATTTTTGGTCTTCCAGAACCTTGCTTTCTTTCGAGAGTTTCTTGTTCTCTCCTATTAATATTAAAAACTGTTAATTTATATTTAAATGGGAATAAGCCACAATTAAAGGTTAAAATACGTTTATTGACGTTTCAATTTCCACTTTGGAAATCGTTCTCAAAATACAAACATTAGTAAATTAAACAAATTTTGTTTTTTGTTACTTATTGAAAAAATTCTTCTAATAATTTAATTTTATCTGACTCATCTATATTGACAATTCAGACATACCTTATACATTTTAAAGTAGAAGACTTTAAAATGATATTGCCAATATTGTTGAGTTGCGTTCCTGGGACGACTTTACTTATAAGATAGTTCATTCGATTACATGAAATCAACTTTAACTTGAGAATATCCGTCAGAAAGGATCAATGATGAAAATGAAAATGTAGATGATGTATTCTCAATATGGCCTCATGGATCAGAGTTGTTGGACACATTTCTAAATGATATAAACGATAAAGAAGAGACAATAACATTTACCATGGAAAAGGAATATAATAACACATTACCTTTTCTGGATGTTTTAATCTCTAAGAACGATACTGGATACGAAACTCAGGTGTATAAAAAACCAACACACACCAACAGATATTTAAATTTCAAATCAAATCACAATATTAATATTAAAAAGGGAATTATTAAATCCTTATACGATAGAGCCAAAATTACTTGTTCTAACGAAAATTTGTTCTTGGAGGAAAAACATTTGTTAACATCTGTTTTATTAAAAAATGATTATCCTTTATCGTTTATAAATAAGGAATTTTCAACAATCGATCGAATAGAACAAAACAACTTAGAACGAGATCCTACAGCATATGCAAGGAATAATACGAGAACAATAACAATACCATACATAAAAGGATTATCGGAAAAGCTTAAAAGGATAGGAAATAAATTTAACATTTCAACAACATTCAAAACAACAAACACGTTGAGATCTATCTTGTCCAAAACCAAACCTAACAATGAACAAGAAAGGACAAAGAATTGCATTTATAAAATACCTTGTGAATGCGATCAGTTTTATTTAGGTGAAACATCAAGACCATTAAATGTTAGAATAAGTAAACATCAATCCTATATTAAAAATAGAGAATTTGATAGATCTCAAATCTGTAAACACGCATGGGATAATGAACATAGGATTCAATGGAATGATTCAAATATAGTCCTAAAAGAAACGGATGGTAAAAAGAGAAAAATCAAAGAAGCGGCTCTAATTATGCTAAATGAGATTAGAGATTATGAGTTAGAATAAGTGAACATCAATCCTATATTAAAAATAGAGAATTTGATAGATCTCAAATCTGTAAACACGCATGGGATAATGAACATAGGATTCAATGGAATGATTCAAATATAGTCCTAAAAGAAACGGATGGTAAAAAGAGAAAAATCAAAGAAGCGGCTCTAATTATGCTAAATGAGACCAATTGTGTCGCGAATTCCTCGGCAGAATGTAGTAGGATCTGGTTACCCATATTGAAAGAGGAAGTTATTAAAAGGAAAATACCAGTATTGGTAAGTCAGTAACATATAGAGAATACATCATTTATGTTTTTTTAAATAACAAACATATAAAATCGGAATTTGGTGTTTATTGAAGGTAATCTAAATGCACGATCAAATACTTACCATGTCGGGATAGTATTATGAGGTTTTTTTTTCCTGGTTTTTTCCCTCATAATTTACTATGGAATCACTAACAGGAGAATTTTACTGTCATCATGGCATGTATTTGTCTTTTTAAAGACGAATTACATGTTATGATCTTTTCTGACGGATATTCTCAAGTTAAAGTTGATTTCATGTAATCGAATGAACTATCTTATAAGTAAAGTCGTCCCAGGAACGCAACTCAACAATATTGGCAATATCATTTTAAAGTCTTCTACTTTAAAATGTATAAGGTATGTCTGAATTGTCAATAAAGATGAGTCAGATAAAATTAAATTATTAGAAGAATTTTTTCAATAAGTAACAAAAAACAAAATTTGTTTAATTTACTAATGTTTGTATTTTGAGAACGATTTCAGAAGTGGAATTTGAAACGTCAATAAACGTATTTTAACCTTTAATTGTGGCTTATTCCCATTTAAATATAAATTAATTTAAAATGCCACAAGAAAATAGCTTCAGAACAATATTAAAAACTGTTGTTCTGCTTGCGTTAAAATGGTTCGATACGGCAGATATTGACCAACCATCTTCTAACTTCGTTACAGTTCTTGCTTTTAGTTCTTTGCTAGCATGTGGAGCCATTTTTTGAGGTTGAACAGAATAAGCTATCTGACAAATTTTAAAATTTGGCATTGACAGTATGTCAATAATAAGTATTTATCCTTCAAAATACACTGCTCAATGTTCTACAAAATACTCTTTGAGAGTCGCATCAGTTTTTTAGGAACCAGCTGTACATGTCACTTGAAAAAGAATAGTTCTGAGAATTTTTGACTAATAAAAACGTGCTGCAAAAAATAGGTGCCCAGATTCCTCAAAATATACTGTTAAAGATCACAAAATTTCACAATCGTAGAAGGAGATTTACGTGTTAATTAAATTTAGGAGAAATGTTAATATTATATACACTAATTCGTATTCTCTAGGGTAGACCAAAACCGTAACTTTCTTTGGAATATAATTTGTGTTTTCCATAAATGACTTATCACCATGTACAATAAAAAAAAAGTATTTATTTTTTTGTCATGTTTTGCTGTAAATTAATTGATTCACTGGTGTCTTTTTAACGCAAGTATCAATAAATCTTAATACATCTGCTGTCTCGTCGGTATGTAAATGTTTTTAAATATTCATCGCAGAAAGTTGTTTGAATAGTTAGACAAATAAAAAATCAAGCTGTAATAGTAAAAGTAGAGGTTAATATTTTTTTAATTATAATAATAAATATAAGCCACATATAACCTAAAAAATATAAATCAAAATAATAGCAACAGAATAAAATTGTGGTTATGTTTTTTTTTCTAGTTTCATATGGTTTGCTTGACGCAATAATTCGCTATTTTAACCCTCAGCATTATCGAAACAAACCAAAGATTTATATTTTACTACACTTTTATTCTATAAAAGCCGTTTAAATGAAGAAAAACGCGGCCGTTTCGACTCGAGGGTAAAAGGAGTGCAGGGTACACGGGCGGCAAGATAAGGGGCGGCTCGAGCCGGCCTAACAATGGGGAACAGATAATTGTAAAAAATAAATATATCAGAATGACGGTATTAGATTTTTGTTTTGATACAGTGCAGCGACAACCGCTGATACGTATTTCGACCTCCTTAGGTCTCGTCAGAACGGTATAGTCACTGCTCTGAGCACCGTTCTGACGAGACCTAAGGAGGTCGAAATACGTATCAGCGGTTGTCGCTGCACTGTATCAAAACAAAAATCTAATACCTTCATTCTGTTTTGTTTTTGTTATTTACTTCGTTTGAAGTACCAGAAACTGAATTCACTACGAATTTTGACCAGGATGAACGGCTTGTGGAATGCAATTTTAGATTTCCTTGCCGAGTAATTTATCCAGCTGTTTGTTTCGCAAATTTTAGGAAACACAGTGGTTAAGATTTGAATTCGGTTTCGCTAAGTAGAAATCGTTTGATTTCTCTTTTTGTTTTTATATAAATATATGATTATAGTTGTACTAGTAACAAAAGGGTTGAATTTAGTTGAAGAAAGTTGAGAAGACTCGTCTGTAGTCAAAAAATATAAATGCATGATGCGGGATACTTTGTAGCATTTCAGTTTTGAATATTATGTAATGTATAACAGTGTAATAGTGTAATCGTAGCAAACTTGAAAAAATTTTGGTAAATATTGTGTTGTGGTTGGTATTTGGTTCTATTTTGCTTTTGAGCGATTAGGTAAATAAACTGTATGTAACATTTTCTAACTTTCTACACTGTAATGGCGAATTTATAATGGCAAGTCTGACATTTTAATATCTTTCATTTTTAAAAGTTTTTCATAAAAGTTGTTAAGTATTTAGATAACGGAATACTCAAATAGTCAACACCTTTCCGAAAACTGCTTTACAAAAATTGGTAGGAAATTCTTCGTATTCCTGGTCCTCGTTTTTCTTCTACTTTTCCTTGAAGAATTAATTGCAGTAACCCATATGTTTTGCTATTCCTCATGATGTGATCAAGGTATTCAACTTTGGCTGTTTTTATTGTGTTTAATAGCATTCTTAATAGAACGTCCTGGTTAGTAACGTGATTAGTATAGGATATATTCAGGATTCTACGATAAACCACATTTCGAAAGCCTCAATTTTCTTACAGATAGCGTCGGTGAGAGTCCACGACTTAACTTTGTACAACAGTATAAGAAAGATATAACATCGTAGTATCCTGATTTTTATGGATACTGATATATCGTGGCATTTGAAAAGCTTAACCAATTTTTGAAATGCAGATCTTGCTTTCTCTCTCCTAGATTTTATTTCTAAGGAATGACCCAATTTTCTTTGACGTTCGTACCAAGGTAGGTGTATGTTTTTACTCTTTCTATTGGTTGACCATTCACACCGATTCTTTCAATTTGCTGTTCCTTCTTAGAGATCATCACACATTTTGTTTTCTTAATGTTCAGTAAAAGTCCATATCTCTGACTCTCTTCTGTGATTCTATTTATTAACTCCTGCTTCATAACTATCAAAAAATACCACCGTGTCATCCGTGTATCTTAAGTTATTGATATATTCTCCGCTAATTCGAATTCCGGCTTCAACATCTTCTACTGCTTCTTGAAAGTTTTTCTTAGATTATGTGTTAAACAGGAAGGGTGATAGTATACATCCCTATCGGACCCCACGCTTGATTTTGATATCATCGGATTCTGCTGCCTATTGGCAAATAGACGATGCTTGATTCCAGTAAAGATTGCTAATAATTCTTAGACCTCAGGTATTTATTCCAATATTTGTTAATATCTCCATCAGCTTGTCGTATTTTACTGTATCAAATGCTTTATACATCAATACTTTATATAATCAATGAAATATGCATATCGCAATTCACATCTCTACATCGTTGAAATAGCACTTGTATGCTAAAGAGAGCCTCTCTCGTTCCCACTGCGTTCTGAAAACCAAACTGTGTACGACTAATTTTATCTTCGTACTGTCTATGTTTACTTTGATATATAATGTTTAGAAATAACTTTAAAATGTGGCTCATTAAACTGATGGTCCGGAAATCATTGCACGATACGGATTTTGTTATTTTTGGTACAGCAATAAACGTTGCCATCACCCATGATCTTGTTATTACTTCGTTTAAGTATATCTCATTGCATATTTTTGTTAGTCGGTGAGTACCGTCAGTGTTAAATAGCTTTATGAATTCAGCATATGCATTGTCAGATCCAGTAGCTTTGCCATCTTTTAGTTGTGATCTTACTTTTTCCATTTCATCTGATGTGATTGGTAAGTGGTCATTATATGTAGGACGGAGGTTGTTTGTACCTATTATCATCAACGAGTTCTTGTATGTATTTGGTACATATGCATATTTCTTGATTTTTATCTGTGATGATGTTCTTCTGTTGATCTTGCAGTTTGCTAGCAGTGATGAATTTTTGAAGACCAGTTGCTTGTTTTACCTTTTTATGCATATTAAATGTATCGGTTTTTGTTCCAAAAACTCTATCTTTTCAAACTGTATTTTTAAGCAATTTTCTTTGGCTTTTTGCATTTCGGTTCTTATTTGACTCTGAACATTTTTGTACATCCTTTTGTTATTCTTTGATTGTTGTTCTATCTTCCATGAGGTGCAGTATATTGTCATTCATCCAACTTTTCCTGTTCTCTTTGTTTTCTATTAGATATTCTTCATCTAATATTTGGAAAACGAGATCCAGGAAGAAGAAGAACATCTTGGTTAAAGAACCTCAGAATATGGTTCAATACAACATCTGTGCAGCTTTCCCGCGCTGCTGCAGATAAGATACAGATTGCCATGATGATCGCCAACATTCGTAACGGATAGGCACATCAAGAAGAAGAAGAAGATGTTCCTTTCTGATTTTGTTAAAGGTTTCACATATATTGATGAGTAGACGAGGCGGTCAGACTAGTTGGACGTATGTAGTGTCGCTCCGAAATTAAATTAGAATATTGGGTGGTTTCGAGTGTAATCTGCATACAAAAGTATCATATACAGTTATCTGTTTTTGAACTGTATTAAACTAATAGTTAGTTTTAATTGCCCTACGGATAAAAGTGAAACTTCTAAGTGGTCGAAACAAGTTGAGCTTTTTGCGCTGGACGGGTGATTAAGAACGATAAACAATAATAATTATCAACAAAAACAATAGGTCTGTTATTCAGGTTTCGGTCAAACTATACAGAATTATAAAGGCTGAATTTATTTGCTATTTTGATATTGATTGTATTTTTGTATTTACAAGCGGTATAAGTCGAAACTGGTAAGGATCGAGAATAATCGCTAAGATTTAACTGTAGAGGTAGGCGCGGCTCTTGTCGCGATCCGTAACCGTTACCTATAATATTTATATTTATAAATACTTTAATTATCTGAATAAGAAGAAAGATGGCGGATGGTAATGTTGATGAAGATGGTAAAAGAAAAAGTAAAGAGGAGATAGACATATTTAGCAAGAGCAGAAAAGTGAGCCGAACACCAGACAGGTCGAAACCAACAACGATTGAACCCAGCAGCCAGAACGAAATGATGGTACTAATGAGACAAATAGCAAGCGATAATAAAAAGAAAAACAAGGACCTGGAAGATATAAAAAATACAATGGGTAATATGATTGATGAACTAAAAGAAATTAGGAAGGAAAATAGTGAATACAAATTGCAAATGAAAGAAATAATAAGAGAAAATGAAAATCTAAAGAAAGAAATGACTACGATGAAACAAAAAATAAATAAAATAGAAATAGCCTTGGAAGCATGTCAGAAAGAAAAGAAGAAAGCAACTGGAGAACTTCATAGAAACAACAATGGAAGTAAAATCAGAAATAAATAGGGTACAAAAGATAAATGAAACAATGTGTGTTATCGAATGTAAAAAATTCGAAGACAAAATGAAAATACTGAAAGCCAAGGATAAACTAATGAACTAAAAGCAACATAGAGTATATATAGAATGTGACCTAACATTAAAACAGATAGAAATACAAAGAAATCTTAGGAAGATAGCAGCACATGAAAAGACTAATGGGAAAAGGACAAAAATTGAATATGTTTTCATAGTAGTTATTGAAGGCATTAAGTGGAAATGGAATCAAAAAACAATCCGGATAGAAAAAATAACATACAATACAAAACCAACTGGTTCAAAAAATTAGCTGAAGAAAACACAATGACGAAACGAGAAACAAAACAGGCACAGAACAGGGACATGAGCAGATCTAAAGATAATAACACAAACGGAAGTAAAAACAAATTGAAGTACAACTTAAACACAGAAAAGAACAAAACAATTTGGAAAATTGCATCATGGAATGTGAGATGGTATAAATGGGAAGGAAATAGAACTGGGGGAAGAAATTAGAGATA
Organism: Diabrotica undecimpunctata; assembly: GCF_040954645.1. NCBI lineage: Eukaryota > Metazoa > Arthropoda > Insecta > Coleoptera > Chrysomelidae > Diabrotica > Diabrotica undecimpunctata. The sequence continues at coordinate 98,430,597 of NC_092809.1, forward strand.
AGAACATTGAAATAGTAGCTATAACAAAGACAAAGAAAAAAGGAAAAGGATTAATAATATGTATTAGATTGTGTTAAATGGAATGTTACTAATATACAGTGGAGTGGAAGAAATGAAAAGAGCTCAGACAGGAGTAGCATGTATGATAAAGAAAGAGAGTATCAACAAAATAAAAAATTGGATATATTACAACGAACGTATACAAAGAGTAGACATACATATGCATACAGAGGAAACCAATACAAACCTAATTATATGCTATGGAGCAAATGAAGATGCAACAAAAAACGAAAAGAATGGATTCTGGGACAAATTACAAGAAGTGATAAATGATTGTACAGAGAAAATTGTGATCACAGGAGACATGAACAGTAGAGTGTAAAAAGAAACAGAAAAATAGAACAATGTCATCGGACATTATAGGGAGGAAAAACTAAACAAAAATGGAAAATTACTACTTGAATTCGGTCTAGACAATAACGTGGTGATTATGAACACACACTTCCAACATAAAAGGATACACAAGATCACAAGAGAAGTCAAATCAAGAGACAAACAATCAATTATAGACTATACTATAGTGCAAAAAACAGAGAAGAACTGGATAAGAGATGTAAGGGTAAAAAGGAGTTATGAAATTGGTAGTAACCACTATCTACTAGAAACCACATTTAAAAGCAAAAGAAAAGAAATAAAAAGAAATGAAAACATAAACAGAAAACACAAAGAAATAATAAAAATTTATAAACTAAGGGAAGAAACAATGAAAATAAGATACTCAGAAGGACTAGAGAAAGAGATGGACAATGAACATAAAATAACAGAAAGAATTGAAGAAAAATGGGAAGATATTAAAAATGTGATAATAAAAACAGCTAAATCAATATGTGGAACTACAAGAAATAATAACAGAGGGAAACAAACATCTTGGTGGAACGATGAAGTGAAAAGAGAAATAAAAGAAAAGAAGAAATTATGGAAAGAATACATACAAGACAAAACACAACAAAAATATGAAAATTTTAAGAGACAAAGAACAAAAGTTAAAGAGATGGTTAAGAAAGAGAAAAAGAAAAGTTGGGAAAAATTCGGGGGAAAAATGGAAGAAAACAGCACAGAAAACGTAAAATTATTTTACAGAACACTGAAAAATCTAAGAAGCAACAAAGAAACGAAACTGAAACAAATAATGAACAACGAAGGAACAATAATAAACGACGATAAAACAATAATGGAAAGATGGAGGGAACATTTTCAGCTGATACTGAATGGAAATCAAGCGAATTCAATGAAGAAGGAACAACAAGAGAGTATTCATGAGAAACACGGAAAATCCAGAAACTATAAAAATAGAAGAACTGGAAGAAGCAATAAGAAAGATAAAGATTGGAAAAGCACCAGGAAGCGATAAAGTAGCACCAGAAATGATGAAATATATAGGAGTAACAGCAAAAGAAAAATTGTTATACATATATAACCTAATATGGAAGATAAAATAATACCCAGAGAATGGACGAATGCAGTAATTATACCTATATACAAGAAAGGAAACACAAGAGACTGTAGGAACTATAGAGGTATATCACTACTATGTGCAGCCGCAAAAGTATACGAAAGCATAATACAAAAGAAAATTAGAAAAGAAATAGAACATAAATTAGAGGACGTACAAAGTGGATTCAGGAAAGGACACAACACACAAGACCATATATTCAACATGCAACAAGTAATAGAAAAAGCCTTAAAGAAAAATAAAGAAATATATCTGAGCTTTATAGACATGGAAAAAGCATTCGACTCAGTCAAAAGAAAAGATATATGGGAAAGCCTTAAGAAGAAACAAGTAAGTGAAGAACTGATAGAAGCAACAAAGAGTATATACCTGAAAACAACAAATACAGTAAGAATGTTAAATATACAGTCAGAACCATTTGAAACGACTCAAGGAGTTAGACAAGGGGGAAGTCTCAGCCCAGTGCTATTCATAGCACTGTGATGTGTATATTTGCAGACGACATAGTATTAATTGCGGAAACTGCAGAAAAACTGAAATACAACTTAGAGAAATGGAACCTAGAAGCAAGCAAATACAACTTAAACGTAAACAAAGAAAAGACTCAGATAATGAAAATATCAAGGAAACAAGGGACGGAAGATCAAATAGAAGTAATGATAGACCAACAAAAAATAATACAGACAAATTCATATAAATACTTAGGAACAGTAATCAACAACAAAGGAGACATCAAGGACGATCTTAACAACAGAATGGAAAACACAGGAAAGCTCAGAAGAACGATAGGAGTAAAAAGAACTGATAGAATCAGAAATGAAGAATTAAAGAAAAGACTCAAAATCAAACCGATACTCGAGTCAATCAAGGAGAAAAAATTGGCATGGTTCGGACATCTAACCCGGATGGACAATAATAGACAAGTAAAAAGAGTGTGGGACGCCTAACCAATAGGGAAGAACAGAAGAGGAACCCCCATTAAGGAATGGAACAGTGACATCTCGCAGATACTGCAGACTAAGGGTAAGACTTGGCAGGAAGCAACACAGATGGCATCCAATAGGAAGGAATGGAGAAAGTTCGTTAAGAGCTAGGACACCTCAGAAGACTGTCAAATATTGTAATTTAATGAATTGTATTTTAAACGGCCCAACACCGAAAGGTACAAATGAGTCTACTGATTAAGTAAGTAAGTAAGTTCACATATATTCTGGGATGATCTTCTGGATCATATATTTGCTCCATGTTACTTAGCTTTTTTGAAACAATCCGTGCGTCTGTCTCCTTTGTTTCCTTATTTTTTTAGTCTTCTCATATCACGTTTTATGTTACTTTTCTTTTTTGTGACCTTTTTTAAACTAAACCTACATTTACCAATAACAGAAATATGATATGACGATACGTCAGCACCAGGGTAACGTTTAACTCATAGGCATCCATTACGGACTCTCTTGTTCACCATTATGTAATCAATTTGATTCCTTATTATGTTTCCTGATTGATCTTGCGATTTCAAATGAATTCAGTAATTTTTTTTGGAAGTTGGCAACAATGTCAACTTAGATCTATGATGTAGATAATGACGTGCATCAAGATTTATACTCTAACAACTGTATATACTAACTGTTACTCTAGCTGCACAAAGCTTCACCTTCGGGCTTGTGAGCGGCGTGACTTGGATGGAGAATAAGGTTTAAAATAGATCTGTTTACATTTGATAACGTACTTATGCATTATTAATTTATTATTACATATGATACGTATCTTATCATTAAAGGAAACCTAGGCTGGGATACAATATGTATGGAAGAGTTATGCAAAATTATTGTACCATAACTAATGGACGAACTTGACACTACAGCGATGGCAAGGTCAATCGTTACGTATTAAATATGCAAAATTAAATAATTTACTTACTATTATCTACACGTCGTGAACGCAACATTCGGTTTAAAGAATAAACAGGGAAATCGTGCATAAAATATGAACCTATATTAAATCAAACTACCTATCTTATTTTCTACGGCAAATTTATATGTTCCTAAAACAGTAAAAACATACTCTGACAAATTTTATGGCTCATGAAAATTAAAAATAATGATTTGAATTTCAATTATAATTTTTGTAAAATATATTATTTTGTTCTTTTACGCGAAACTGATAATGTTTTATGTTTATGTGTAAATTACCTACACAATTCATAACCATAACCAAAAACTATTTCGTTAATAAAATAATATTAGTAAGTATAAAATACAAAATCAATATAGAACAAAACAAAATAAGCGCGCATACGCATCCAAATTTCTCCTTCTCATCGCCTCTTTGATACCTTCTTTCCTTCTTTTTTCTGGACAAATTCTCCTTCTACTTCTTTGGGGTCCGATTATAAATTTGGTTCTGTAATTTTCGTGTGGCATTTTCCTCATATGGCCATTTCTAGACAGTTATTACACTACTACCCTGTCTACTACGCTGTCTACTGATCATACTTTGTGATTTTAATATAAATTTTAAAATTGAATCTGACCCTCCTTTTGATATTCAAAATCTAATAAAATCTTTTGGTCTAAAAGTAACTATAAACGATTATACTAGATTCAGATTCCAGTCCAGTAGTAGCATCGACAACATTATGAAAATTTTTTCTGAAAATATCTACAGAGTGGGCGTATTTGAACCTTGTTTTTCTGACCATCGAGTTTAATTTTTATTTATTGACGCTGAGCGTAAAGTTGTTGACACTAATCAAACATTTCTAGTACAAAGATAAACTAAATATTAAAGCATTTTCCACTAAAAAGTATGACAAACTGTTGAAAAAACACTCGCGCAATGGTGTAATAATCAATTAAGGTCTTACAGATCTAATCTTTCTCTAATTAAACACATTGCAAATGCCACTAAGGATCCCGACTTGTTCAAAGTACATAAACAACAAAAATACAATCGGCAATTATAAATTACTAAAAAGTCAGCTTACTGTGATTTTATTATTAATTCCAATAATAGAACGAAAGAAACAACACAAGATCCAGTTCGGAACAACCTAATCTACCTCCAGACGAAATAAATCAATGTTTTACTACAATCGCAGATAATATAATTAAATCTCTTCCCACTATTAAGGTCTATGTCCTCTTCAATTATAGAAATTATTATTCTCCGAGCAAGTCCTTTTTTTCGTTCCGTTGTGGAAGAAGAGGTCTCTTAAATAATAAAGTCTCTTAGTAAATCTAATAGGGACGTAGGGACGTTCACGAAATTAATAGCAAAGTTTTAAACGAAACTTACCAAATAAGGTACCTTAATTACCAAAATTTTATCAACTGGAGTATTTCCAGAAGTACTACAATACTCAAAAGTACTGCATATCCACAAAAAGGTGATTTCTCAAAAACTGACAATTACAGACCCATAAGCATTGTTTCTACTTTTGGGAAAGTGATTGAAAAGGTTATCAAACATCAATTTTATTCCTATTTTGAGTCAAATAATTACTTTAGAAACTCATAATATGGATTCAGAAGTGCTCGTTCTACTACGAACCCGGTATTTAATGTTATGAGTGAGGTAATTGAGTGTGTCGAACTAGTGTCTAAAGGTCATCTCTCCGATTTTATATCCGTAAAACATGGAGTTCCACAAGGTTCGGTCTTAGGACCTCTCGGACCTCTTTTGTTTATTATTTATGTCAACGATTTGCCTAAATTTATATCTCTGTACAAATGCATACAATTCGCAGATGATACGACATACGTAAAAACGACATCAGGAAAAAATAATGATGATTTAAAAATGTCTTATGAGGAAGATTTTACCAAATCTAGCTCATAGTTTGCTGCCAACAAACTAAAACTTAACTCTGATAAAACGCGAAATTTGATTATATCTGCAAGTAATTTACATAATTACCCAGATAACAAAGAGACTGTTAAACTATTGGAAATAACCATAAAAAATCAACTGAACTGGTCGGCTTATATCTCACAACTAAAGAAAAAGCTTTTAAGTTTATTATTAATTTGTTATTCGCCAACTAGCAAGGGTTTTCAACTTTGAAACATTCAAAATGTCATATTTTTCTTTATTTCGCTTTTATCTAAACTATGGATTAATCAGATGGGGCAATTCAACAAATGCACTTCAAATTTTTAGAATGCAAAAGAAAGGTGTCAGGATTTTATCAGGGGTTAGTTATCTAGAACATTGCCGACTTTTCTTTATCAAATTCAAAATTATGCCGCTACCTACTCTGTTGATATTTCAAGTTCTGACTGAAATTCACAGAGAACGGGCCCATTTAATAAAACAGTCTGATGTTTACGTTCACAATACACGAAACTGTCACTACTTATGAACAAATCGCTATAGATTACGTCTTTCAGATAAAAATTGCCTTAATTATAACTACTAAAATATTTCACCAAATAGTATTAAACAGCTAAGCTGTAATAGTTTGGCAAATTTATTAAAAAATATCTTCTGAAACATTGTTTTTACTGCTCAGAAGAACATAATATTATATAATGACTCATTGCAGAACATCCACTGAACTGCTTACCGTGATTTTGCCATAAATCTTTTTCTGTTTAATATGTGTTCTTGTTTGTGATATATTTATGTTACGTTTTATATTCCTTTTTAATATACTATGTATTTTTTTTGACTTGCTACAAACAATATTTGTATTTGTTGTGTAGCTAAATAAATAAACTCTAAACTTTACTAACGTCGTTTATATACCCACTCTATTCCGAATTTCCTCATTTCTGACACGTACGCCAGTAAATGACCATTTTGAAGTGTAATTTTTCTCGTCAAAACATATTTTCTTGAAAATTTGGATTTAGTTTTCTCTGACCCTCTACTCTACTTTTGAATCTAAGCTCAGGGTTGCGTTGACTTCGGGGGTGAAAACCACCCCTTCTCGGGGGTGAAAAAATATAAGTTCAAAATAAGTCCGGAAATGGATAAATTAACTAATTTTAAGCAACTTTTGTTTTATAGAGTTTTTTCACTAAGTCAATAATTTTGGAGTTATTTACGAGTGAAAATGTTCATTTTTCAAAAAAAAATCACGTTTTCAAACTACAATTCCACTATAATTTTTTGGAATATCAATGTGGTTTTAAGATACTACGTCACTTTTTCCTTGTTAGAAAAGTTAAGTTACCAAAAACATAATATAAATCCTATAAGACGGAGATATGACTTAGAACGACAATTTAAACCAAACCCATATCACATAAATAAATAAGATTAAAAGGTACCCCACGGTTTCAACGGTTTCACGTTTCACAAACTCGTAATCGTACACTCTACGTACGTCATTGGCAGTCTATGCATGATTGCATCATGCACAATTTTGGGAAAGTTCAGTATAGTAATCAAACAGACGTTGTGGGTGGTTGGTTCATATAAAAAAATGGTGTGTACATATAATACAAAATAATATACTAATACACTTTTTTAAAGTATCTTGTGAATTACGAATGTTATTTTGAAAAACATTTTTAATGTGACAACCTAAACTTATAAGACCAAAACAATAATAATCAGCAAAGAACTAATCAGATGAAAAAAAAAATCGAAGTATCAGTAGGGAACAAGTAATGGAAATGAAATACCTTAAGAGTATATTGTGCAGATATGGAGACCTGGACAAAGAAGAGAAAGATCAAGTACAAAAAACAAATAGACTGGTAGGATACCTTATTCGTAACCGACCTATTAACACTAAAATAAAATCAAGAATCGGTAAAACCAGTAAGACCAAAAATTACGTATACTCAGAAAGCCAAAGAAATTTACATCCACAAAAAAAAAATATTGAATTACCCAACAAGCATATTGAGGGAGATCCGTGTGGTAAAAATTGCTGGAGATAAATAAATTACCAATCAGTGGTAGAAATATCGGATGACCGTGCAAAAGATGGAGTGACAACCCTACATAGAAGTATCAATCCTCCAATGAACAAGCAGAATTCTTTAAAAAAAAGAAGAAAGAAGGATCATCATTCTAAACGTATTCCACCGATTATGGTGCAGCCTGCCTTGTATAGTCATTATTTCTACCCACGATTGTCTAATATTCGCTTTTCTCTGCCAATTTGTACCACCTTATTTCCTTATGTCATAGTCCCATCTTAAATTTGGAGACTTCTTGGTCTCTTGACGCATCTTGGATACCGCAGTGTAATTCTAGTGGACCATCTAATATTAATTCTTCTCGCGAAATGTTTCGCCCACTGTCATTTTAAAGACTTCATTCTGTGGATTACAGCAGTGACCTTGGTTTTTGTCTGATCCATTCTATTTGTGTTCAATCTCTGTTTTATGCCTAGCATGAATCGCTCCATTCACCTTTGAGTGACTTTGGGTTTCGCTTTTATATCTTTCTTTAGTGTCCAAGTTTTGCAGCCGTATGTCATTATTGGTAGTATACAATGATCTAATGCTGTTTTCTTTAGGTAGAGTGGCTGCTTCAAATGCTAGATTTAAATATACCTGCATTTTTACAAAAAGGATGCCCAAGCCAGTGTCATTCCTCTGTTGATTTCTGGGAGTAAGGAGCCAGATTTATGTATTAATTGTCCTAAGTATACATACTCGTCTATTGTATCAAGTTTACTATTGTTTATTATTACATCCTAGACATCCACTAGCTCGTTGTACATGCTTTTTGTTTTTGTCAAGTTCATTTTTAGGCCAACTTCATTGCTAGCTGCATTTAGGCTAGCCTATCCGTTTTGGATGTTAACGACCATCATGGCAATCTGTATTTTGCAAACTAACTGCGGCTCTGAAAAGATTTGTGGTTGTTGTGTTAAACTACGTACGTTGATTTTTCAGCCAGAAAACTCTTCGTCTGGTTCTCGTTTTCCATCTACTTTTCCTTGTAGCATTAATTGAAGCAACTCATATATTTCGCTCTTCCTCATGATGTGACCGAGATATTGGATTTTGGCTGTTATTTCTCACTTTTCATTTCTCCGACTCCAAACTTTTCCATGACTTGTTTCTTGCCATTCCCCTTTCCAACTTTGACATTAAAGTCACCAGTTTAATACTTAAAGTGACTTTTACTGTTATTTAATGCTTCAGTTATTTTACTGAAGAGTTCCTCTATTTCTTTGTCAGTGTGAGTAATCGTTCGGGCGTATACTTGTATATTGTATCTCTTTGATAGTTTTAATGTTAAGCTAGCTACTCTATCTGAGATACTAGTTATTTCTACTACACTTCCTTTCCATTTCTTGTTGATTAGGAATTCAATACCGCTTGTTCTACCCGTTGATGTTCCTCGGTACTAGAATGTTTTTCCTGACGCTTATTCCAATAACTCTTTATCTTTCTGTGTTACTTCGCTAATTCCTATGATGTTCCATTTAATATTTTCAGTTTCTTTTTCCAGTTCTACAAGTCTGGATTTATTTGATAGCAAGCGACAGTTATATGGCGCTATATAAAGCGTTGTTGTTTTATTTGGGTAGCGGTTTAGACTCAGCAGATTCTTAACACCCTCTGACTCTGCCATCCTGGTTTGATCCCGAAAGCTACCCATTTCAGGGCCATTTGAGCCTACAGAGAATCGGGGCCTTTATTTTACCATGTCTTTTATGTTACGGGTTGTGAGGCTTACCTTACCACGCTGCCTCAGTGCGGGTTGGTAAAGGTTCGCTGGTGTGTTCTGATTATGATTAGGATTAGACGAAACCCGCCTTTTATCCTTCTCCTGCTATATAACGTACTCCCGTAATACATCACATATTGCCCGGGGATTACACGACTTATGTTTTCGTAGACGTGGGGGTAGGGTTCATTGGTAGAGCTGGCTGAGTTTTTAGTTTAGCTGTGGCCCATTCGTCACTATCAGTTAGGCATTTACCAGAGATTTTAATTGTTTACTCTTATCAGCAAAATAACAACCCCTCCGATCCTTATACCAACATTTAATACACATAGTGAGGTATATATATATATATATATATATATATATATATATATATATATATATATATATATTCAAATAAAATAGAAAAAGTTAAAATATTCACAATGCATTTGCTGACTTATGGCTCAAAGACAATAACGCGTAATATAAAGGATTCACTTAAATTATTAGAATTCGTATTTGTTAAATTCACGTAATGAGTATGATTTCCTATTAAATCTATTGTTTTAGCAATAAAATAAATAATTGCTAATTAATTTCGTGATTTATTGATTTAGATGTAAGATAAAAGTTATTTTCCCAATATTATACGTGAGCAAGAACAAACAGCTTGCAGTCGTAATTTACAAATATGTGAAGTATGAGTCATTTCTTTTCTACAGCGAACCAATACGTAAGAGGATGAAAAACAATAATAGATTGTTACCTGGAAGGTAATATATTATACAAAAAATAAAAATTTTATTTTAAAAGGACAATGAAAACATCTCACTATAAAAGGTCCGCATCAAACTTTTGTTTTTATTAAATTATGGTAATAGCTGAAACTTGTTCTGAATTATTTTTATCAATTTATTGTGATAAATTTAATTTTCTGAATTGTTTCATGAATGTAAACAACAAGAATATAGTCTGTCACGTATCTACAAGAAAGCATAACTAAACTCATGTTTAAAATCAACACTATGCATTTAACACGTTAGCTGCTTTCAGAGATAAGAGATATTCATAAACTTACGTTGACTGCGCTAGAAGCCAATATATCTCGTAGTGAACCTTTTCCACAGTCCATCACGACCCGATATGTGCCGTAAACTTGAAGGTATTTAACCCTTCCATTACTTTGGGGACATATATGTCACAGCGAATTTTAAAAAATCTTCTGGCATCTGTTTATCCCCAAAGCCCATGTTATTTGAACGCATCCGTATTCTTAGACGGTCCTTACTCATTACCTAGTAATATACCATATACCATATAGCTAATAGTATGTAACCAACATATCACCTCTGTAACCTATAAATTATTAATGTTAACTAAACACGTGCATCAGCAACTCGTTAATAATACAATTTTATTAAAGAAAAGCTGCTTTGTTTTTTTAACCGATTATATATAATTTAGTTGCTGATTAACACAGGCTAGTGATATATATTGTTTATTTTTGATATTGTTTTCATCGCTTTTACCATAATTTCTAAACGGAACAACGAGTGTCCCAGTAGTAGTTTATACCGGGTCGTATTTATCTCATTCGTATTGTTTGGTTGCAGAGTTACTACGGCACGTAGATGTTTTCTAACACAAAAAGAGCTTTAAGAAGAAATTGAAAACCTCTTAAATATTTCTGAAAATAAATCCGAGGAAGAACCTTATGCTGCCACAGAGACTGATAATGTACCTTTTGACGATTCTGCCTCAGATTCTGATGAAGCACCTGAGAACACTCCTGACCGTGTGAATGTAAACATCACTGCTTCCGACGAAGAAAGTTCCGATAACGCGGAAATATCTGAAGATTAGTCTGAAAGGAATGAACTGACTGCACAATGGAACCAAATACAGACTTTTGTCCGAAAAAAGAAATTCCTACCTTGAGAAATGGGATAACAATACTAAATATTTTAAAGGTTCTCGTCCTGTTAATACTTTTCTAAAATTATTTCCGCGTAGTTTATTTATGGATATTTTTTTTTATCGAAATTAACGTGTCTCGACATCTATGGCCATTGACACGGGTACAAAAACGTCTGGAGTATAACATTATACATATAAAATTATTACATTATATAAGATAAATACAGTAAGTTACATTAAATTTGGAAAAATATAGTGTTACAAACTTTTTTTTTAAACGAACAATGTTACAATATTTATTATATACGATAATATAATCTGCAATATTTTAAAAAGTCAATTAGAGCACTGTACCGGATAGTCTAATAATCCTATCTCTCAGCTATATATCAGAAACTATTCATGTTATAACTTTAGGAGAATAAATTCCAGGTAAAAGTGGTCAAAAGAAACCGCTGGAAATAACTTTCAAGTTTCTGGGTTAATAACTTTGATTTGGATCAACCGATTTTAACGAAATAAGTGTCATTAGAAAGAGTGTGGATAAACTAATTGACATCTACTATAAAATGATTGCATTTGGTTTTAATTTTCATAGGTAGAGGGTATTTTCGAATAGAAAAAATTAAAATTTAGTTTTCTTCAAAATGTTTAATGGAAATACCTATTTATTGTAAATTATGATAGAACTAAATTAAATTCGTAACAAAATGGCGCAAACTGCATGTTAATAGCTTTTGTCGAACTCGAGATATGAATAAAAACGCATAAACGTAAGAAAGTATAGTATTGACTCACCCTGTATTATAAATAAAATAAAAAAAAAGTCTTTTTTTATAGCAGAAGAATCTTAATGTTGATACCTATTTTGACCATTGTTATTTCATATGATTAAAAATAGTTTTTTCGAAACTAAGTAGGCTACGACAATGAATTTGACGGGGAGTTCATATTGTTTATTTATTGACAGTAGTCAAAACATTGTTAAGAAGTGTTATATTATAATTCGAATTAAAGATTGCACTTTTTTCAATAGATATTAATATTGGTAATATTAGTAATTAATTATCAGTACTAATAATTCGTGATGATTATATCAAATGCAGAATTGTATCATATGATTGGAGTTTATTTCGAATGTCACCAAAATGTCGCTATTGCCTCACGTATAATATATTCTGTAAGATATCCTGAGAGGAGACATTATGGCAAAGAAGTATTTGAAAGAAAGGCAAGAAGATTAAGAGAAACTGGTAGTTTTCATCGTCCTTGTTTTAAACGACGTAGTAGAGGTATGACTGAATATAATTCAATCAATGTTCTTGCTTTAATTCAACAGAATCCACATATAAGTAGTTGACAAATCTCTATAGAATTAATCATACCCAAAACTACTGTTCTAAGGATTTTAGAACATCACAGGTTGTTTTTCCATATTATAAAGTGAACGTTTAGGTCAGAAACTTGGAATTTCCTTTAAACTTTAGATTAAACTGTTATTTTAATATTCCGATAAAAACAACAACACGGCGCTTTTATCCTTTATCTTTTCTTAAAAATACTTATGCACGATTTATCTTGTGAAACAATTGTGGATTTTTCAAGATTTTTTTAGTTTTAGTAAATATAGTGGTTTCTTTTTCACCAATATTTGTTGTTCTGTTTTTTAGACTGCATCCTTATCATGTAGTTCTCTACCAAGCTTTACATGAGAGAGATTTTGATGCAAGGGTGATGTTAGTCTGCATAATATGAATTATTGGGCTGAAGAAAATCCGCACTGGATACATGAGGTGCAGGTTCAAGGTAGATGGAGTCTTAATGTTTGGTGTGGTATAGTTAATGGAAAGATCGTAGGTCCATATTTCTTTGATAGAACTTTAAATGGCGAAACATATTTGGATTTTCTGGAAAATCGGTACATATGATATTACAACATGACGGGTGTCCTGCGCACTTTTCCAGACGACTTCGAGATTATTTGTATGCAAGTTATCCAAATAAATGGATTGGAAGGGGAAGTATATTTTCATGGCCAGCTAGATCTCCAGACTTAACATGTCTGGACTTTTATCTGTGTGGAAGATTGAAGGACTTAGTGTACCAAACTCGACCAACCACGCGAGACGACATGACACAGCGCATTACAAGCGCAATAAATATTATATCAACAGCTGAGATTGAAGCAGCTGTTATGTCTACGCGCGAAAGATTGCATCTTTGTGTGGACAACGATTACATATTTAATTTTAAGTTATAATAAAGGATGAGTCAATACTATACTTACTTATGTTTAAGCGATTTTATTCATATCTCGAGTTCGACAAAAGCTATCTACATGCGGTTTGCGCCATTTTGTTACGAATTTAATGTAGTTTTATTATAATTTACAATAAATAGGTATTTCCATTATAGTTAGAGTGTTTCTCTAACATTTTGAAGAAAAACAAATTTTAATTTTTTCTATTTGAAAGTACCCTCTACCCGTGACAATTAAAACTAAATGCAATTGTTTTATAGTAGATGTAAATTAAATCATCTACACTCTTTCTAATGACACTAATTTCGTTAAAATCGGTTGATCCAAACCAAAGTTATAGGTATTTATCCACAAATACTTTCCCACTCCCCCCACCCTTTATTTGAAAAAATAAAAAAAAGTACTTGAACAACTTTGTGCGGAGTTTAGGCCTCTTTTTAGTTTACTTATTTAATACTTGGTATAATTGGGCATATTTCACAAAAAACTGGTTTTCAAATTTTTCTTCACGGGTTACGCCCCCTAGCGGTAAACCCAGAAACTGGTAAGTTACTTTCAGCGATTTCTTTTGACCACTTTTACTAAGGAATTTTTTCTCCTAAAGTTAAAACATGAATAGTTTCTGATATATAGCCAAGAGATCGGCTTATTGGACCACCAGGTACACATTTGGCGAACTAAGTATCTGTTTCAAGTTACCGTTTATATTATGCGCTAGTCTATATAGTCTATAATAACTGCACTCAACGAGTAAGTGTTCTACTGTAAGGCGGTGAGAATCACAATTTTCACAAGCAGGTGTGTTTTCGTTGAATTAAATTGAATTGAATTGAAAGTTGAATTTTTTCTAGGCGTTGGTCAGAACAACTTGCTTTTCTTGCTGCGATATCTACAGACTCATTTCCACTGAACCCCACATGAGATGGGGTCCAAAGAATGGTTATTGATGTTCCTCTGCTGTGTTTTTGATGACAGATGTGTTGAATTTTTTTGGACTATCGGATTTAACTAGTATATGTTGGCAATGGACTGAATTGAAGAAAGAGAATCGGTGCATATAGCTAGAGATTTCGTATTAGGAGAAGTCCTTTGAAGAGCTTTAAGGATACCAAATAATTCTGCAGTGTAAATTCCACAAGTGGTTGGTAGTCGGTATAGAGCTAAGGTTATGTTTTCAGTATAGACAGCACAGTCAGTATTCTTTTCGTCTTTAGATGCGTCGGTATAAAGAACTTGATTGTACTGTTTCGCATTTATTGCTTCTTGAAATAATTGTCTAAGGAGGTGGTTATGAGTGTCTTCTTTTTTATTTCAAAGTGTATACTAGTATTGAAAGGATAAAGGATATTTATGCATATTGCTTCCTTTACAAACCAAAGAATAGTAGCACTTCCAAAAAACAGAAATATAAAATTGAACAGGAAAAAAACAGATATGTACGAAATGGTGACAGTGATTGGTTGTACTATGGTTATGTGTTACAATAAAGTACCATCTATCTCATACCACTGGCTACAAAACGAATCACTTTCAAATTTCCTCATAAAAAAAGCTATTTCGAGAGATCGCTCTGTTTATTCCTGTTATATAAGTCCTACTATAATAATCCTGAAAGAAATGGTAATACATCAAAAACATACTACATCGATGAAGTGGTTTCTTGTTTGAAACAAACTTTTGTAAAGCCAGGACTGAGAGTTCCCACTAATCCATCGACGAATCAATGACTAAGTTCAATGGAAGTTCTGCCCTGAAGCAGTATCTTCCTATGAAACCAGTAAAAAGAGGTATAAAAATGGGGCAACGAAGTGATTCTTTCACAGGATGTATCTACGATTTTAAGATTTACTCCGGAAAAGAATTCACACCTACTACTGGACCTCTAGGAGAACGAGTTGTTGAAACTCTAGCCAACACCATACGGTCACAAGATATGTGTCTATGCTTTGATAGATTTTTCGCTTTGTTTAACCTACTAAACGCCCTAACTTTTCCATATTTAAGAACCTATATGATCCATCAGGTAAACGTAGCCAAATTTGAAAATAACAAAATGTTAAGGAGTGACATGGAGTTTTTAGTTTCATCTGAAGGAATTTTAACGACTAAATGGAAAGATACGAAAGAAGTGATGATGATGTCCAATTATCATAGTACAACTGTTGTAATTATCAACAGAAAGCTGAAAACTGGAGAAAAATCTGAGTTCACTTATCCAGAAGCAATTATTTTTTACAATAATTTTATGGGAGGAGTAGATCTCGCCGATCAAAACGTTAGCACATATGTTATGGACCAAATTAGTGGAGACAAGTTTTTTTATAGATTAGTTATGTACGCTATTGTAAATTTTTGGATTATTTACAAGAATGTGAATAAAAGAAGTGTACAACAAGATAATACAAAATTTTCATTTCTGAATTTTATGGTGTCACTAACAGAACAGCTAATTAAATTAGGAAGATCGAAATCAAATGTAAAAAGACAAATAAGTGGCCGTTCTGGAAGAATATCTAAAAACGACCGAAACACATGATCAGCTTTGAAGACTATTTGCCACAACAAATACCTACTAGGAGAAGGTACTTTCCATGTTCACAAAATAAATCAGAAACTCGAACTACGACATTTTTACAACGTGCACTATGCCTCTATTCAAAAGTTGTTTTTTACCACATTATTCATAAGAAGTAATGTTTTTTTTTGTGTAATGTACATTTTTATTTTGAATATAAGGTTGTTTCTTTACTGATGGGATTTATTTATCCCACTATTCGACACTAATGGGACATATATGTCCCATATCCTTTCTAAGTGCTACAAGGATACGCAACAATGCAAAAAAAATCAATCGCTTTGTTAGGCCTCTAGGTATCAACGAATATCAATAAAGTCATTTTAAACAGTTTTATTTAGCTACAATGATATCAGTAATGAAAGGGTTAAAGGATGTCGGTGTTCTAAAAATAAAAGGTCAAACTTTGGTCAAACTTTTATTAACATTTTATTTGACATAAATTACAAAAGCAGGAGGAGATACAACTTTGCTGTCTTATGCTGAATCCATATAAATAAAATATTTCGTTTCAACATTTATTATTTAAAAACTGAACAAATATTTTACTTATACACCAAAATTAAAATAACTTTTAAAACTAATATAAAAATAGTTGTTTTGCGAGTAAACATATTTTTTAATGGGCTTCATTGAAGCATGCTAAACAAAATGTAGGTTTACCATCACATTATTTACAATATGTTATATCTTTTTTAACTTTTATTATAAGTTTGCTATTGGTGTTTAGATAGTAATGGAAATATCAGAGACAACAGTCAGCTTTAAATTAAACTACAACATACATTTCTACAAACGATATATCGATCACTGCCTACTCTGCATTTTAGATCATAAAATCGATTATGCTCTTCAAATATTCAATAATTCCATAACATTCAATTTACTTATGAATTAGAAGAAAACAACAATATTACTTTGTAACGAGTCCGTTACTTAAAGAACCATTTACTTTTTGTCACTGGAATCCTTTAATTTAATTATAAATTAAATTCATTTTTGAAATATTCTTAAACCAAATATTTAAAACTCCAGTAAATTTTATTTTCTAAAGTTGGCACTAAATCCCGCCCTCTGTCTAAGACTCTGAAAGTACATCGTCGTGACAGCCGTAGCACCGTCAGATCGCCACTTGTGGCTGGAATTTCGTCGAGTGAACATCGTTTGTTCAAGGCGGCTGTAGGTGCCATTTTCATGAATTGGGTTTAAGTTTATTTTTTATTTTGTGGAAAAGCTGTTGTGTTGGAAGAAGCCATTTGTTATTTAGTTGTTTTTTTTGTGAAAGTACTTTAATTTTGGACCACCTCAGCCAGTAAGCTTAAAGTTATAAATAAATTATGTGTAAAAACATGTCATATCATCCGCCATTGTTAGTGAAATTCAAATCTATGTTAATCCTCTCTCGATATATATTCTTATCTATCTATCTATCTATTCTATCTTATATATGTCCTATTTCACTTATTTCGTTAATACCTAAACATATTACAAGTATTAGATTTTATCATTATCTCAAACTTTATTTCTTTCCAAAGATGACAACCAACAATTATCTATTTCAATTCCATACCGTTTAAACCGGCTAATATTTCTTTTTTTTTTTTCTATTCTATAATATATATAGACCATGCTTTCCGAAAACCTATCTATTTAATATATCCTATAAAACATTGTCATACCATCCCAAGGTTATTTTTTACAGAAAAACAATATAGTTTTTATTTTAATTTAAAGCAACTGGTTGACCTTTCTTGGTTTTTCTTTACTTTCTTGTATGAACAAAGGACTTGGAGTAAGACAACTGTTTTTTCAGCCTACTTACGGATTCCAGTGCAAGTCAGGGAAGAATACTTATTTTTTTTTATGGAGAATTTATTAAGACAAGGGGAAGAGGAATTTTAAGTTTATGGGTTTTATGAAGAAGAATTTAATGGATTTGGTTTAAAGTACCTTTTTTTTATATGGAATCCAGGTTTGGAGTAAATTTACCCACCTGCAACTAGTTCTTCACCAGAGGACCTTCCAGGGAAACCTACGGAAACCGGCAGGAAGAACTTAGTTTTATCTTTTTGTTTCTTGTTTAAATATCTTTAATAACATTACGTCCTCTTCAAGGTTTTAACTTTTATATCATTAATAATAATTACATTTACTTTTCCTAAAACAATAGTCAGTACAATTTAATTAAATTATTTATTGTCTACCAAGGGATGAGATTTTGACTCTCCCTCTCTTCATCAGGTTATCGTGTGCACACATATCCGGAGAGTTTCATTTCATTTCATTTCAAACTTAAACATTTATTAAACGAAAACTAAACTATTATATTAGTGAGTAGTATTTTATATTTATATTATCTTATATTTTATTTTATATTATTTATACATAATTATTGAGTATAACCTCTGTCAAAATTTAACATTAATAGGTACGTTAGGGGGGAAATTGTTTATCATTATATTCTGGGATTTTACTGTAAATATAGATAAGTTAATTGTATATAAGAGGTGATGGGTCATATATAAGTGTTTAAAATAGTATGTACATAAAATTGGTATTTATTAAAGTTGGGTTAAAACAATTCAATATTTCAATTAGTACCTATCTTTCATATGTCAGCAATACAAGATATCTCGAAAGAAAACATTTAACTTCCTGGCGCCCAAACATTCAGTAGAGCAACTTTATCTTTCATCTGTTTATTTCTTGGTGGTTTTCTTGTCATTAGTTCTTATATCTTACGGTCTCTGTAGGGCATGCAAATTGGCCGAAGCCCTCTTTGAGTGTCGAGTGGTCATTCTCCTGCATAGTCGCTAGCCAGCATTAATTTTATTATATTTTAAAATTCATATATACCCTTTATTTATTTCTTTTACATAATTTATTTCTATCTAATCTCTTCCATCTTCTGTTATTCCACATATTAGTTCGTTGGTGTATAAAGGTACATTTTAGAGTTTACCCTATTTCTACACTGCACATTTTTGCTACACATTCCTCATTTTTGTTACATTTCACTCTTTCATCAATATTTGTTACAGTCAAA
The DNA here is from genome assembly GCF_040954645.1 of Diabrotica undecimpunctata. Classification (NCBI taxonomy): domain Eukaryota; kingdom Metazoa; phylum Arthropoda; class Insecta; order Coleoptera; family Chrysomelidae; genus Diabrotica; species Diabrotica undecimpunctata. Next base: position 98,449,528 of record NC_092809.1, read on the forward strand.
TTTCTTGTTACATTACTCATTCTTGTTACATTGGCGCCCAACGTGGGGCCTTTTCTCAGTTCAGACCGTACATTCTGTAGTATATTTCTCTTTGCAAAATATTCTTTATTATTTCTAATTTGTTCCTGTTGCTCTTTGTTCATTTTTTTTTAAATTCTTTATTTATTTATCTTTTCTTATTAGATTTACATTTATAGGTATACTTGTATTGCTGCAGTTTACTTATATTCATATTTAAACCCTCACCTTTTTAATCTCATTGTGTATGGTTAACAATCTATTTTACTATTATTGAACTATAAGAATTTAATAATTTAGATATTACTATTTTTATATATATATATATATATATATATATATATATATATATATATATATATATATTAGCCAATATTGGTGGGTTTTTATATTCAATTATTTGTTAATCATATACTTGTTGAAACCATTGTGTGTTGCTTCAAGGATTGTGTTATATTTACTTAACTTTACTTAACCATTTTAAAATTTTTGTGAATAACTTTAGATTATTCTTGGATTGATTTTGTGGTGTGTTGTTACATATTTATTTAGATATATATATATATATATATTTTTTTTTAAACCTTAGATTATTCTTCGATTGATTTTGTGGAGTGGTAATACAATATTTCCTTTGTCTATTCATCTATTCATTTTTTTTTTTCACAATGTCTGCATTCAAGTTAGAACATTTATTAGTCAAGGAATTAGATTATGAGTTGAGAATTAGGGAGATCCCCATTGATGAATCTTCCAATGTGGATTTAAAACGCAAAATATTGCGTGGAGCTTTAAGGCAAGAAGAAGGAAACAGAAGCTTTCGACAAATTTCTGCCACAAGTATTCCTTTTCTAGAACAGCAAGAAGAGATTGAAGAGACTATGGATGATTTGGCTAAAAGGATATCCGATTTTAGAGGGACTGTCCAAGATAGCCTATACTCCAGGCTGATATCACGTCTAGCCCATGTCTCAGGCCGTGTTCATTTATTGTCATGTTCGAATGAGGAGCAGCAATCTTATAAACGCTCAAGTTCTGTCCGAATCCTTAGCCTAGAGGGTGAACTTGATTCACGAGTAAATCAAATTGCTACTTCAACTCCTATTTCTTTTGTCCAAGCAGCTAACTCATTTCTACACCCCAAACCTGTTCAGGTACATAAATGGGGCATTACATTTTCTGGTGAAGGTCATTATGACCAAGTAATTTCTTTTTTGGATAGGGTGGAATGTCTTCGTGTATCGAGAGGAGTAAGTGAAGATGATATTTTTGCAGCTTCTGCTGAATTGTTTACAGGCACAGCTTTTACGTGGTTTAGAAACAACCGCAATAATTTTTCTAATTGGTCTGATTTGGCTCAGAAACTTAAATCTGATTTTCTTCCATATTCATTTCAAGATGACCTTCTAGACCAAATCAAAAATCGTAGACAGAAGCCAAATGAGTCTGTTACGATGTTTATTAATAACATTTTGGGTATGTGTAGTCGCCTTGAGACTCTTCTAACAGATTCTGCAAACATTAAGATTATTCTGAAATGTCTATTGCCTTTTTATCACCAACAATTAGCTTTAGTAGACATCACCAGTATAGCAGACATCACCGAGAAATGTAAACGTTTGGAGGAAGCTTTATCTTGGTCTTCTCAACCTCCCACCACTTCCAAACACTCTTCTGACTCTTTCGGTCACCAAAATCCTTTTAGACACCGTTCTTGGCAATCTAAGGGCCCTGAGCGTAATATCTCAGTTGTAAGTTCTGTAGTGTGCTGGAATTGTCGTGAGTCTGGCCATACTTTTTATGATTGCGGCATCCCTCGTACCCGTATTTTCTGCCACGGTTGTGGTAAAGAAAATACCCTCAAACGCAATTGTTTTAGGTGTTCGGGAAACGAACGATCGGAGGTCCGTCCCCTGAGCGTTTCTCTGTCCACACCTCCATCAGGGAATCAAACCGTTACATCAAACGAAATCACTGGTCCAACCACGTCAAACCACCCAAACCCACCTTCCAGTCGGAAAGGGAAAGGGGTTGTTCCAAAAAAACCAACACACACCACACCAAGTCATTCCAAGAAGTAACTTCTCAATATAATACATTTGATTCGCATAGATTATCTTCCCCAAATATCTTCCCAAATTTTAGTAATAAACATAATAGTAGCAGTGTAGTAGTTCCAGTATCTATACCAGAGTCTACCACAATTCAGGAGGATTCTTTTATTTCTGATTCTTCTTGTTTGCCTATTGCATCCTCTGATTGTGTAGGTAGAGATAATAAGTTTAGTTTAGTACCATTTAAAATTTTTGATCAATCAGATAATAATTAAAAGAGGTTAGTCTTTGTATGTGGGTATATTTTATTTTATAAAAACCCTTAAAAGGGCAACATTACAAGCACGAACGTTTTCGGAACAACTGTTCCATCATCAGGTTAAAATACAGGTTACCATGCCTGAGCCACCAAAATATTTGGGTAAAAACCCTTTAAAATGAAATGTGTTACCAAAGATTGTACATGATGTTGATAATATTATATGATGTTTAATATTTTAATTAGATTTTACTTCAGGTAACATACACCCATGCTTAAGTGAGTTCCAGTGTCCGGAGAGTAAACCTCTTCAAACGGACTTCGGCTGGCAACTGGCAAGCTGGCTGGCAGTTGCCAGCCGAAGTCCGTTTGAAGAGGTTTACTCTCCGGACACTGGAACTCACTTAAGCATGGGTGTATGTTACCTGAAGTAAAATCTAATTAAAATATTAAACATCATATAATATTATCAACATCATGTACAATCTTTGGTAACACATTTCATTTTAAAGGGTTTTTACCCAAATATTTTGGTCGCTCAGGCATGGTAACCTGTATTTTAACCTGATGATGGAACAGTTGTTCCGAAAACGTTCGTGCTTGTAATGTTGCCCTTTTAAGGGTTTTTATAAAATAAAATATACCCACATACAAAGACTAACCTCTTTTGTTATACGTGGTATACAGCCAGCTACAGGAATTATTTTCCTTGTGGATTTAGATAATAATTGTTTTGATTTTAATTCGTTATTAGTGAGAAAACATAATGATAATAGACCTTATCTTCCTATTAAGATTTTAGGACAATCTTGTTTAGCTCTTTTAGATAGTGGCTCGAACATTTCTGTGATAGGTTCACATTCATTAGCTTTACTGAAAAATGCTGAGATTTCTATTATGCCCATTTCTTCTCTGCAAGTGTCTACTGCAGATGGTACAGTTCAGTCTATTACAGGCAAATTTGAAACTGAAATCACAGTAGCAGATTTATGTAAACAAATTACATTCTATATTATTCCTTTAGTTCAGAATTCTATAATTTTAGGTATGGACTTCTTAAATGCTTTTAATAGCACACTAAATTGTTCTAATTTTTCCTTTTCTATTTCTCAATTTAATCTGTCCTTACTTAGTGCTATTCAGGATTTAACTAGTTTATCTAGTTCAGAACAAAGTCAATTAGAGAATATGATCTCTAAATTTACAACCCTTTCGTCAAAAGACAAATTAGGTCGTACATCCTTAATATCTCACACTATCGAAGTGGGAGATACCACACCTTTTAGACAATATCAGTATCCTATTCCTCAGGCTTGGCAAGTTGACTTGGAAAAGGAAATTGATTCCATGTTAGAGTTGAAGATCATTGAACCTTCCACGTCTTCTTACTGTAGTCCTTTGTGGTTAACCAAGAAAAAAGATGGATCTTTTAGGGTTTGCTTCGATGGTCGAAAGTTGAATAATATTACTACAAATCGGGATGCTTATCCTATTCCCCGAATAGACGTCATTCTAAGTAAACTCCAGAATGCTAGGTATATTTCTTTTATCGATCTATCTAAAGCTTTTTTACAGATTCCTTTGAGTGAGGAAAGTAAAAAGTATACAGCTTTTGCAGTTAGTGGGAAAGGATTATTTCAGTTTGTCACTATGCCTTTTGGTCTTGTTTCAGCTCCTTAGACAATGTGTCGTCTGATGGACTTAGTCATTGGTCCTCAGTTAGAGCCCTATGTTTTTTATTATTTGGATGACATTTTGGTTGTCACTCCTGATTTTTCTCTTCATATGGAAATTTTGGATAAGTTGTTTTTACGTCTCAAAGAGGCTAATTTAACTATTAATTTAGATAAATGTCAGTTTTGTCGTCCTAGTCTTAAATTTTTAGGATATGTAGTCGATAGTAAAGGTTTAAGGACTGACCCTGATAAAGTTACAGCTATCAAAGATTTTCCTATACCTAAGACTACTACTCAAGTCCGTAGGATATTAGGCATGTGTGGATATTATCGTCGGTTTGTGCCGTCTTATTCTACTTTGTTATCCCCAATTACAGATCTCCTTAGAAATAGGAAAAAAAGGCCAAACTATTACATGGACTTCAGAAGCCGATGATGCTTTCCGGCGTATAAAAGAAGTTCTTACTAGTGCTCCTGTCATGACGTCTCCGAATTTTAAAGAGCATATCTATCTCATGACAGATTGTTCCAACACTGCTTCAGGTGGTGTTTTATTTCAAATGAAGGATGGTTCGGAACATCCAATAGCTTATACCAGCAAAAAGCTCAATAAAGCACAGAAAAATTATTCCACCACAGAGAGAGAACTTCTTGCAATTATCCATGGTCTTGATGCCTTTCGGTACTATCTTGAGGGTCGTAAGTTTACTATCATCACAGATCATAGTTCTTTATTATGGTTACATTCCATGAAAAATCCGTCACAACGTTTGTCCCGTTGGATTTGTAGGCTTTCTGTCTTTGATTATAATATCGTTCATCGCAAAGCCAATGGTGTTGTGGTTGCAGACGCGTTGTCACGTACATTCGATATCAATCTTTTAGATCTATCCACTTTATCTCCAGATAATTGGTATCGAAAGATGATTCATAATGTCACCCAAGAACCTACTAGATATCCTGATTTCAAGGTGGAGAATAATATCCTTTATAAACATGTAATCAGTCCAGCTGAATCTTTATCGAATATGTCTGATTGGAAGATAGTAGTCCCAACAGCAAATAGGGATGAAGTCTTGAGAACTTTTCATGATGATGTGACATCAGGTCACTTTGGCTTTTATAAAACGTTTAGTAAAATAGCTGAGTTATATTACTGGCCTGGTCTGCGCAACTCAGTTAAGAAATACATCTCTAGATGTAGAGTTTGTGCAACATGCAAGCCGAGTAACCTACCTCAAGCTGGATTAATGGGTTCGTTTAGGAATATTAATTTTCCGTGGCAAATGATCTCTTTAGACCTTATTGGACCATATCCACGCAGTTATTCAGGTAATACATATTGTTTGGTAGTTGTAGATTACTTCACCAAATTTCCTTTAGTTTGTCCTCTTCGTAAGGCTACAACTCCAGCTATTTTGAAGTTCTTAGAGGAACAAGTGTTCTTACTATTTGGTATTCCCCAAATAGTATCATGTGATAATGGTCCACAATTTGTTTCTAAAGCATTTAAAGATCTTTTAAGTAAATATAAGGTCCAAAAGATATTCTACAATGCAGTTTATCATCCGCAAGCTAACCACACTGAACGTGTAAATCGTAGCATTGTTACTGCTCTTCGATCTTACACTTACACTGATCATAGAGCTTGGGATAAGTACATTCATCCAGTGGCTCAAGCCATTCGAACTTCTGTTCATGAAATCACTCAGTGCTCTCCAGCTTATGTTAATTTTGGTAGGCATGTTCCATTGTCAGGTGATTATTTCGGTTTAATTTCTGAAAATTCAACAACTCTTCCTCAAATTTCTGAGAAATTTCACCGTATGGAAGATCTCCAAAACCTACCTCCAATATTCGCTGACATTAGGAAGAAGTTGAAAGCTTCTTACCTTAGAAATCAGCATCAGTATAATTTGAGGAAACGAGATTTGCGATTTTTTGTGGGCGATCGAGTTTTGAAACGGAATTTTGTAAAATCAAATAAAGGTGATGCCATTTCTGCTAAGTTTTGTCAGAAATATGTTCCCTGTACTTTCGTTAGGGTAATATCTCCTTTAGTATATGAATTAAAAGACAATTCGACAAATAGACGAATTGGTCAATTTCATATAAAGGATTTACTCCCTGATAATACAACAGATGAGGCAACATCTTCATCTTCAGAGGAAGATTAACTTAATGTCTATTAAGTTAACTTATTCCTATGAGTGTATTGTTTTGGCTCGGTTTGGTTACGATTTGATATTTTCTTAGATTTTTGTTATTAATCACCAGATTTGATATATCTACAGCTTATACTTTGATTAGTATCTGTTTATAATTAGTTAAAATTACTAAGGCCATTATAGTGTACTTATATTAGGGTTTGCACTGGTATGGAACTAAATATTGTAATGCTACTATACTGTGCTATATGTTTATGTGTGTATAACTTATGTTCTCATTTTACTTACTTGTTTTGCCAGTTGGAAAGAATGTTGTATTTTTTTATGGATTTGATTCAGTTATTGGTCATAATCAAGTTATATAGTAACATGTACCTGGATTTGCTATGTGGGATGTTTTTTTTTATTTTTTTTAAATCAGTCATTAGGAATTTATATAGACAATCATTATGCATAATTTTAGGACACTCCTATATTATATAGACTATTCTGCCTGTGTATAGGTGAATGAATACGTGGGTTCGAAGTTTTAGTTCAATTGTTGGCCCCAGTTGTTCAATGAATTTCGGAATTCACCATTTTCATGACAAGTTGTACAGTTATCTAGGCAGTAGAATGTCTTCCATAGACAGTAAATTATTGTTAATGTTAATTAGGATTTGAATATTTAGCTTTAATCCTTACAGATTCCTTTAATCCTTAATATTTACAGACTTTGGTCTAATAACAGAATTGTTCCTTAGCTGATTTATTATTCTTACTTATATAGTTTACTCAATCCATGACATATTCCCTTTACAGCTAGCATGTTTAGATTACAATTATGGATAGTATTTCATATTTTGGCAACAAATGACCCTTCATAGGTATTTTCGCTTCTTTCCTCAGGCACTTATCTATATTTTGGTATATTGAATTAGGAATTATCCTGTTCTCTTTTATTAGTATCAGAACGAATTATAAATTTGCAGTTTCTTCAGAAATTGGTCTACTCGTTCTTGATGTTCTGTTTTGTTATTACTTCTACCTTACCCTTACTATTTTGCTATGGTTGTTAGAGTTTACTGGCACATTAAACTCTTTTTAGTGCTCTTATGCTAGATATTCTTATAAATTTGTAGTAGCTACATGCTATAGTTATCGAGTATCAGCATAAGTTAATTTTGTTGTAAGAAGTTACCACAGCAGTTCACATGCTTTGGTACTTTACCTTTTTGAGCTCAAGTTGTTCAGCTTGGCATTTGCTAGGATGATTGAGTTTATAACACCTCCTAGTTTTATTTTTGGTCTTTATTTTGGATCCCAAATGTATTGATGGCAGATCATCAGGATGGAATCGATTTTATGGCTGTCCTTTTGTTCAAGCCGTTAGTCCCACATTTTGATCCAATAATTTATTTGATGAATTTTTAGGTTAGGCACATATTACCGGATGTGGGTATATATGGACCTACCCTATTTGGTTTATTTGGTTATAGTGTGAATTGGGTCATTATTTGCCTGATTGATTATCTTTGGATATGCTACTTTATAAATCTGTTGTCCACTGTATGGTCAATTTTGGATTTACCATCCAATTCGACACTTATATTGTTGTCTATACATTTGGTATTTTTATTGTTACTTATATTGTTTTATATAAGTACGTTGGTATTTTTATTATTACTTATTATTGTGTATCGGTCCACCTATTTGCCTGATTGATTATTCCTTGGATATGCTCTTCTATAAATCTGTTGTCCATTGATGAGTCAATTTTGGAACCAGGGTCCGATTTCACATTATTTTGGATTATTTGTATTGAGTATTTGTATTACTAGTCTATACTATGCTATGTTGGAGTTTTACCTTACTTTAACTTTACTCTAAATAGTATGTGACTTTTTACTTAGTTACATGTGGGTATCTTTAGATGAAACCATTTCTTTATTCCTACATCACTCATAATCTGTGGTTAATTATAATCATGTGAATCGATGTAGATTGTTTTGGAAGTATTTTAGTGAGTTAATATAGTTTATAGCTGTACTTGGCAAATTGTTGCCATGGCTATAATTTTTTATATAAGTTTATTTTTTTTTCTCGATTCTTGATTGCTCCACATATGGTTGAAGTATTGGTTAACCTACATCTAACCAATCAGTCAAGTAAAAGAAAAAAAAATTTTTTTCACTTAAAATTTTTTTTTCTCCAAGTAAGAGGGGAATGTAACGAGTCCGTTACTTAAAGAACCATTTACCTTTTGTCACTGGAATCCTTTAATTTAATTATAAATTAAATTCATTTTTGAAATATTCTTAAACCAAATATTTAAAACTCCAGTAAATTTTATTTTCGAAAGTTGGCATTAAATCCCGCCCTCTGTCTAAGACTCGTCGTGACAGCCGTAGCACCGTCAGATCGCCACTTGTGGCTGGAATTTCGTCGAGTGAACATCGTTTGTTCAAGGCGGCTGTAGGTGCCATTTTCATGAATTGGGTTTAAGTTTATTTTTTATTTTGTGGAAAAGCTGTTGTGTTGGAAGAAGCCATTTGTTATTTAGTTGTTTTTTTTGTGAAAGTACTTTAATTTTGGACCACCTCAGCCGGTAAGCTTAAAGTTATAAATAAATTATTTGTAAAAACATGTCATATCATCCGCCATTGTTAGTGAAATTCAAATCTATGTTAATCCTCTCTCGATATATATTCTTATCTATCTATCTATCTATTCTATCTTATATATGTCCTATTTCACTTATTTCATTAATACCTAAACATATTACAAGTATTAGATTTTATCATTATCTCAAACTTTATTTCTTTCCAAAGATGAAAACCAACAATTATCTATTTCAATTCCATACCGTTTAAACCGGCTAATATTTCTTTTTTTTTTTTTTCTATTCTATAATATATATAGACCATGCTTTCCGAAAACCTATCTATTTAATATATCCTATAAAACATTGTCATACCATCCCAAGGTTATTTTTTACAGAAAAACAATATAGTTTTTATTTCAATTTAAAGCAACTGGTTGACCTTTCTTGGTTTTTCTTTACTTTCTTGTATGAACAAAGGACTTGGAGTAACACAACTGTTTTTTTAGCCTACTTACGGATTCCAGTGCAAATCAGGGAAGAATACTTATTTTTTTTATGGAGAATTTATTAAGACAAGGGGAAGAGGAATTTTAAGTTTATGGGTTTTATGAAGAAGAATTTAATGGACTTGGTTTAAAGTACCTTTTTTTTTATATGGAATCCAGGTTTAGAGTAAATTTACCCACCTGCAACTAGTTCTTCGCCAGAGGACCTTCCAGGGAAACCTACGGAAACCGGCAGGAAGAACTTAGTTTTATCTTTTTGTTTCTTGTTTAAATATCTTTAATAACTGTAACGATGAGTCCAAGCCATCACCGTTAAACCAGCGTGCGCGCGAACCAACCCATGAAGTAGGAGTGTATCGACAGTAGAAAGGGCAAAGCTCCGCTATATAAACGGCAACATTTCCTCATAGAGACAGAATCGACAGGTGTTGACTGAAGGTTCTCTTCTTCCCTACCCCGGCTTGTGGACGTGTTGAGTTCACAAGTTGTTTCCGTCCCATACCGTCTTTACCCGAAAAGCGTGTTGAGCTTTTCACTACCCGTACTCTGAAACAGTCGTGTTGAGACTGTCGAGGAGTGTCCTATTAACCCGAATCACTTAAGGGACGTGTTGAGTTCCTTTCCTTTCTTTGTACCTATCGTCCGCTGTTATTAAATCGATACAACGTTACCGTAAAATTTCAAATACACATTCGCTTGCCGATAAGACTGGTTCCATATGACAAGGTCAAACTTAATTTGAATAAATAGGCCAGGTACTGAGAAGACTAAACCAAATTGTAAATATGTACATAAGATTTTTGTCAATTTAATTTAAGGAAGACAATAAAGTTTTATTTTTATTTTAAACTCTGTCTCTGACTGTCTAAAAGCTACCCGGATAGTGACTCCCACGAGAGGACGTCACAAATGGCGCCCGAGCAGAAAAATACGTTTTAAACAATAATACCGACCGAATTCCGAATTTTATTTTCATAAGACAGTACTACATTTCAAATTTTAATCAAAGACAGGGTGATTCACAGTTCAATAATGACAGACGCTCCGGAAACGTCGAAGGTTAGTTGGGTGTACCTATTAAAGAAAGACGAACTTATAGCCGAATTAACAAACAGAGAACAGCCGACGGAAGGGAATTTCAGCGAGCTAAGAGCGAGATTAGTTGTGATCATCAAGGCACCAACGCAAAAAGGCCAAAACCCAGAGGAAATAGAAGAAAACCAGATGGAAGACAGACAAAGAAAGATGGAAATAGTACGCAAATGGGGGTTACACTTTGTCGGTTCAAGAGACCCAATAGAATTCATAGAACGGTTGAAAGAACTCCAGACAGCTTACGGCCTACAAGACACCCACGTTTTACAAGCTCTATCAGAAACATTAAACGGGAAAGCATTACTATGGTACAGAAACAATAATAAATATTGGAACGAATTAAAAGACTTCGAACAAGATTTCCGCAATTTCTTCGTTTCCTCCGTTCTCACGCAATCTCTGGAAGCTCAAATCCGGAACCGACTCCAACGAAACAACGAAGGTGTAAAAGACTACATCATTGATATTCAAACAATGATCAGAAGACATGGTGAATTCAATCACCAAGAAGAACTAAACAGGATATACACCAATATGAACCCGAAATTCAAGTTGTATATAAAGAGGCAAGACGTATCGTCAACACAGGACATCATCAGATTAGCGGAAGAATATGATACGGTCCAAAAAGAAATATATAACAGAAACAATACAAGGTGTGACTGGACACAGGCAAATAGTCATAATAACAAAATACAGAATTTCGACAGACAGACTTGTTGTTGGAGATGCGGCCGCAGAGGCCACAATAGAAGAAACTGCAGAGCTATCGCTGTACTCTTCTGCAGCCATTGCGGAACCCGAAGAACAACTTCCAATAACTGCCAATGTAGAAGCCGACCGGAAAACTCCAACAGGACTGGACAAGAAGGAGGCAACCCAGTCAGCATTTAGAGTCCTCCCTAACAACCTCCAGCTACGCACACTATACAGATCAACGACCCCACACAACGATAACGTTCAGCAACGGTAAAAAGTTAAGAGCACTAATAGACACAGAAGCCCAAAATTCGTTTATAGGACAAAAAGGTAAAAAAATATTGGAACAATGTGGAACAAAAAGCGACAGAAAAGCTTTAAAGATCACGCTGGCAGATGGAAAAACCAGCAACATAGAAATCTGTTTTACAGCAAAATGTTCCATAGACAACGTTTGGAGAAAAGCCAAGCTACATTTTTTACCAAACCTAGCTTCAGAAGTTGTACTGGGAATGCATGAAATAACAAGATGGGGCCTTGATTTATCAAACATCTTAAATAGAAATCGCGTAAGAAGGAGAGAACAATACCCAACCAGTACAGAACACGGATCCAGATCGTACAATGCAGACAATAACCGAATACCGACCAATTCCAGGGTCAACGAAACACCAACCGCAAGATATCCGCTCCAACAGAGAAGCAAAAGATATAACAAAACGACCTACCGACTACCGACCGATACCGCGGTCGAAGACTACACTGAAAATATACCGACTACCGACCGATACCGCGGTCGACAACCAGACCGAAGATATACCGAACTACCGACCGATACCGCGGCCGACGACCAGACCGAAGATATTCCGTCATACATACCGGAACTCACGAACAGTCCGAAACGAGAGCAGCTCGACATCAGTACTACACTAAACAATACCGAAAAAAAACAATTACAGGAATTGTTACTAACAGAATTGGAGAAATTTAAACAAATTAAAGGAACAACACATCTAACCGAACATACAATAAAACTCAAACATAATACACCGATCAAACAAAGATACAGGCCCCGAAACCCGGCAATGCAGAAGATCATAAACGATGAGATAGATAAGATGCTAGAAGAGAACGTGATAGAAAAATCTAATAGCCCGTACAGTTCCCCCATCGTCCTAGTAAAAAAGAAGGATAACAACGGATACAGATTTTGCATCGATTTTAGGAAAATCAACGACATCTCAGAAAAAGATGCCTACCCATTACCGTACATCAATCATATCCTAGAAAAGTTAAAATCCGCAAAATATTTTACCACGTTAGATCTAAAAAATGGATATTGGCAAGTACCACTTTCCGAAGCAAGCAAACCCTTGACCGCTTTCATAGCACCAGGAAAAGGACTATTCCAGTTCAAAGTACTTCCATTCGGATTAAACGCCGCCTCCGCTACTTTTCAACGATTACTAGATACAATAATCGGCCCAGAAATGGAACCACATGCATTCGCCTATTTAGACGACATAATAGTACTGGGGAAAACGTTCGAGGAACATATGGAAAACTTAAAAGAAGTACTTCACAGACTACAGCAGGCCAAACTACGAATTAATATAGACAAATGTAAATTCTGCAAAGAAGAGATAAATTATTTAGGCCATGTAGTAAACAAAACGGGAATAAAAGTGGACGACAACAAGACAAAAGCTATAGTCGAATATCCCGCACCAAAAACCGTTAAACAACTACGCCGATTTTTGGGCATCATCTCATGGTATAGGAGATTTATAAAAGATTTTTCACGAACTGCAGCCCCTTTAACAAAGCTACTAAAGAAAAAACAACATTGAACTTGGGACAGAGACCAAGAGGAAGCATTTAACAAAATAAAATTACTACTGACACAAGCTCCAATACTGATCTGCCCGGACTTCCAGAAAAGATTTTTTTTACAATCTGACGCTTCGAACCACGGTTTAGGAGTAGCTTTAGTACAAACAAACGACGAAGGACAGGAACAAGTCATCGCTTACGCAAGTCGAACCCTAACAAATGCCGAAAAAAATTACAGCGTTACAGAAAAAGAACTACTAGCGATCATCTTCGGTATAGAAAAGATGAAACCCTACATCGAAGGATACCCATTTTCAATTATCACAGATCATCAAAGTCTACGATACTTACAAACAATGGAAAACCCTACAGGTAGAATAGCTAGATGGGCAATGCTGCTGCAACAATTTGACTTCGATGTCATTTACAGAAAGGGCTCCCAGAACGTCCTGGCCGACGCGCTCTCTAGAGAACCAATAGATCTGGTTTGCATAATAAACGTAGAAGATGTAGAACCCGACGAATGGTACAATAAAGCTTTAAATAAAATCCAGACAAATCCGCAACTATTTCCAGACTACTCTATCAAAGATGGACTTCTCTATCGACACTTCTGGGACAAATACGATTTAAAAGAGACAGAGGTATCCAACCCCTGGAAACTATGCATCCCAAACCATAAGAGACAACAACTCCTGGCAGAAAACCACGAGCAACCGACCGCAGGACATCTAGGAATAGCCAAAACAATAACCCGCCTAGCTAGAAAATACTACTGGCCAGGGATGTTTAAAGACGCCGCAAAGTTCGTCAGGAACTGCAAGAACTGTCAGCAATTTAAGCCGCAACAAAGCTTAACTCCAGGCCGCATGCAATCTACACAAATTCCGCCACATCCATGGCACACCGTTTCAACCGACATCATAGGACCCCTTCCAACATCCAGCAAAGGAAACAAATATATAATGACATTCCAGGACACCTTTTCAAAATGGGTCGAAGCCATACCGATCAGAACAGCAACGGCAAAATCAGTCTGTCAGAACTTAAAAGATAAAATCATTATGAGATTCGGATCACCCAAAGAGCTAATATCAGACAACGCAAGAACATACGATAACAGGGAAGTACGAAAGTTGCTAGACGAATTCCAGATTTCTAAAAGAAACATTCCGCCATATTCTCCCCAGAATAATCCAGTAGAAAGAACAAACAGAGTAATCAAAACAATGATAGCTCAGTTCTGCGATAATAACCATAAGAAATGGGACACGAGCCTTCCAGAACTACTATTCGCATATAATACAGCTAAACACGATTCAACGGGTTTCTCCCCAGCCTTCCTGAACTTTGGACACGAACTAGAAATTCCAAGTAAAGTCGTAAACACCCCAAACGACACACAACATACCGATCAAAACATAAAATGGCATAAACTACGAGAAACATTCGAACTAGTACGTACAAACCTGGCTAAAGCTTTTACAACTCAAAGCCATTATTACAACTTACGACGAAGAGAGTGGAAACCCACAATAAACGACAAAGTCATGAAAAGGGAATACCAACTCTCAAATGCCGCCAAAAATTTTAACGCCAAATTAGCACCAAAATTTTCAGGCCCATATACTATAACAAAAGTGTGTTCTAATGTAATATTCAAATTAAAACACGACGATAAAAACCGTACAATAACAGCTCATATCAAAGACCTAAAACCCGCATTTACCCATTTCCCTACTCCTTAATCAGTCCAAACACTTACAGTCAACACCAAGTAGTGACAGTATATTTTAATACAGTTTACAGTTACCTTCAAATACAATGTCAGACACGTTAGAAATATATTACAGTGACATAGAAATGAACGGCACAGTTACGCCGCCACCATACACCGTTCCAGAATTAATATCATCATTAGGGAACACACCAAAACCTAACACCCCGGGCAAAGGCTGCGAGCCCCTGATAAAGGCTATTTCCAAATTCAAGAACCTTTTCGATGAACCAACCATGGGCATCACAAAAATTCAGAAAGTCCAGTCAATTCCAGTGTCAATCCCGCTGCTCTCACTAGTTCCGCCGCAGCATAAAGGAAAAAAATACAGACTGAGACTCCCGAACCAGGTGCTGAGGATAAAAACCAATAATTGAAGCCCCACGAAGGAAGACGTTTTTTTTTTAAGAGAGAGGAAGACGACTTTTTGTTTAAGAAGACGATATTTATATTTTTTTAGGGCGGACATTTTTTATTTCGATGTATTGTAAATTTTTTTTAGGGTAACCAAGTACCTGGCAAGGAATAAAAATAAAAAAAAATTTTGTTCCAAAATTTTTTTTTCCCAGGAGGAGGGGGTGTAACGATGAGTCCAAGCCATCACCGTTAAACCAGCGTGCGCGCGAACCAACCCATGAAGTAGGAGTGTATCGACAGTAGAAAGGGCAAAGCTCCGCTATATAAACGGCAACATTTCCTCATAGAGACAGAATCGACAGGTGTTGACTGAAGGTTCTCTTCTTCCCTACCCCGGCTTGTGGACGTGTTGAGTTCACAAGTTGTTTCCGTCCCATACCGTCTTTACCCGAAAAGCGTGTTGAGCTTTTCACTACCCGTACTCTGAAACAGTCGTGTTGAGACTGTCGAGGAGTGTCCTATTAACCCGAATCACTTAAGGGACGTGTTGAGTTCCTTTCCTTTCTTTGTACCTATCGTCCGCTGTTATTAAATCGATACAACGTTACCGTAAAATTTCAAATACACATTCGCTTGCCGATAAGACTGGTTCCATATGACAAGGTCAAACTTAATTTGAATAAATAGGCCAGGTACTGAGAAGACTAAACCAAATTGTAAATATGTACATAAGATTTTTGTCAATTTAATTTAAGGAAGACAATAAAGTTTTATTTTTATTTTGAACTCTGTCTCTGACTGTCTAAAAGCTACCCGGATAGTGACTCCCACGAGAGGACGTCACATAACATTACGTCCTCTTCAAGGTTTTAACTTTTATATCATTAATAATAATTACATTTACTTTTCCTAAAACAATAGTCAGTACAATTTAATTAAATTATTTATTGTCTACCAAGGGATGAGATTTTGACTCTAACTTGAATCTCTCTTCATCAGGTTATCGTGTGCACACATATCCGGAGAGTTTCATTTCATTTCATTTCTTAAACATTTATTAAACGAAAACTAAACTATTATATTAGTGAGTAGTATTTTATATTTATATTATCTTATATTTTATTTTATATTATTTATACATAATTATTGAGTATAACCTCTGTCAAAATTTAACATTAATAGGTACGTTAGGGGGAAATTGTTTATCATTATCTTCTGGGATTTTACTGTAAATATAGATAAGTTAATTGTATATAAGAGGTGATGGGTCATATATAAGTGTTTAATATAGTCTGTACATAAAATTGGTATTTATTAAAGTTGGGTTAAAACAATTCAATATTTCAATTAGTACCTATCTTTCATATGTCAGCAATACAAGATATCTCGGAAGAAAACATTTAACTTCCTGGCGCCCAAACATTCAGTAGAGCAACTTTATCTTTCATCTGTTTATTTCTTGGTGGTTTTCTTGTCATTAGTTCTTATATCTTACGGTCTCTGTAGGGCATGCAAATTGGCCGAATCCCTCTTTGAGTGTCGAGTGGTCATTCTCCTGCATATTCGCTAGCCAGCATTAATTTTATTATATTTTAAAATTCATATATACCCTTTATTTATTTCTTTTACATAATTTATTTCTATCTAATCTCTTCCATCTTCTGTTATTCCACATATTAGTTCGTTGGTGTATAAAGGTACATTTTAGAGTTTACCCTATTTCTACACTGCACATTTTTGCTACACATTCCTCATTTTTGTTACATTTCACTCTTTCATCAATGTTTGTTACAGTCAAATTTCTTGTTACATTACTCATTCTTGTTACAACTTTTCTTGATTTAAGTTTAGAGTATAACAACAATAACCGAGTGATAACTACTAACTGGTTTACAAAATATGCTTGGTTCGGAAGATATCTAAATGTTAATTCAGTTGTCACTGTATCGAGCTCATTAAGATGGTTAGCCATGAAGACAATAGAGTTTGATATTATGCACTGGGAAAACAGAGCACTAAAAAGTAAATGCTACTTCAAAAAGGCATGAACTAACTAAATCAATATCATTCAGTCATTCCTGAACTTTATATAAAAAACGTAAATTGTTTTGTTATTAATCCAAATTAAATATCCAAATTCAACAATTCTTTTTTTTTTTTTTCTTAAAAGTTATTTACAAAATTGCGTTGTATAAAAGCTGTTTGAAAGAAATTCTAAAATTAAAAAAAGCAGCCTAATGAAAGCTTAGAAGCTTGAAACGGGGCTACAGTGGTCTATCTGTCCAAGACAAAGTTTTTGTCATTGGTAAGTTTTGAATTTTGCTCTCAATTATGTGTACGAAAATGAAAGAATAGATGGATGGATGTACTAGTCATTGCTTATTGACGTAATTATGCACGTAAGTATATACGCAGTAATTACTCAAATAAAATCGTTCAGACATGGGAAAAAATAAAGCAAAAAAGTTCCTAAAAGGCATTCAACCCATCTAAACCTAAGTGTAATATTAAATCGGCAGGATATGTATATTTTTTGTAATTGTTTTGGCGTAAAACAATCGTTTTGATTGCTTGCAAGTTCGATTTGATAAATCAAGTCTTCAACTTCCTTATTCCATGATAAAAATCATAAATAATACAAACAAAAGCGAGATCTTGAAAAATGTTCAAAATATTCAGTTAAGTTTAATTTTCAAATTCTTGCCCCCTTATTTTTTTTTGCCGAAACATAGCGTTCTCTAACGGGCTTTAATTCTGTGTTAATAAGATCATAGGGAGTTCGATCTCTAGGTTATTTAATAGAACTTTGTGATATTGTTCTAAATCTATTTTCTTGTGGCATTTTAAAGTAATTACTATTTAAAGGGGAATAAGCCACAATTAAAGGTTAAAGTAAGTTTATTGACGTTTCAATTTCCACTTCGGATATCCGAAGTGAAAATTGAAACTTCCAACAAAACTGTAATTTCTCGGATCGGCATTTACGAAATATTGGCACAAAAACTGTCGATTTTCTTCTGTATCAAAGAAAAATTTCAGGTACTTACATATTAGATGCACTGACACTGATTTAATTAAGTTAACTATTCAATAAAATAAAATTAACTTGAAATCTGCTTCTATTTGAGAAGCGTGAGATGAACTATTTACTTTCTTCGATTTGAGAAGCTAAAAAGGGAGTTTAACTTGCGTGCTTCTATTTGAGAAGACAAAGATGAAAGGCCATAAGGGTATTTGGGTTTGAATAGTTTAAATCTATGATATATAATTCCAGTGAAATTCCATCGGACTAGTTAAAATCGATCTTTATTCCTCTACCTAAGAAACCAAACGTTAAGAAATGTAGCGATTGTAGACTCATTAGTTTAATGAGCCATGCCGTTAAAATACTGTTGCATATTCTTCTAAATCGAATTAACAACAAGTGCGAAGAAATAATTAGTCAAGAGCAGTTCGGGTTCCGGAGATGCCTTGGAACTAAAGAAGCACTATTTTCTATGCAAACGATGTTGGGAGGTAAGAAAACCGTATATATGTGCTTCATTGATTTTGAAAAGGCATTTGATCGCGTTCAGCATACCAGACTAATTACCGCCTTGCAGAGCATCCAACTAGATAAGAAAGACATCAAACTTATTGCCAAACTTTGCTGGAACCAAACAGCCATTATTAATACCAACAACAGAGAATTAAAGCCAATCAGTATTGAACGAGGCGTAAGACAGGGCTGTGTACTGTCTCCCACCCTCTTTAAGGTGTATTCTGAAAATCTATTTAGGGAAGCTTTAAAAGATCAAAAAGGAATTATCATAGGAGGAGAAATAATTAACAATATACGGTACGCCGACGATACTGTGATTCTAGCTGAAAACATCGACGATCTGCAGGAGCTAATCAATAGAGTTGACATGGAATGCACAAATTGGGGACTGTCGATAAATATCGATAAAACTAAATACATGGTGACCAGTAAAGTAGATATCGGCGCAACCCAACTGATATTAAACCAACAACCGCTGCAGAGAGTTCAGAGATTCAAATACCTTGGATGTTGGATTACCCAAAATCTGGAATCATCCTTCGAAATTCGATGTAGAATTGAACAGGCAAGAAACTCATTTAAAAAATTCAAGCCTCTATTATCCAATAACTCATTAAATTTGGAAATCCGTGAAAAGTTTACAAGATGTTACGTGTGGTCTGTACTTTTGTATGGATGTGAAACTTGGACTTTAAACGCCGATATCATGAATAAAATCGAGGTGTTTGAGATATGGTTGTATCGAAGGATACTAAAAATTCCATGGACTAGCAGAACCAGAAACGAAGAAGTTCTTCGAAGAATGGGACATCAACGAACTCTATTAAATATTATTAAGAGGCGTAAACTAGAATATCTTGGACATATAATCAGAGGACCAAGATATGAGTTCCTTCGGATGATTCTCAACGGTAAAATCGAAGGAAAGAAATGGATAGGACGGAAGAAACTCTCTTGGTTGAGGAATTTGTGGCAGTGGACAGGTTTGACAGCGGACCAATTGCTACAGCGCAAGACCGAGATCAGTATAACAATATTATAAGCATGGTAGTCGCCGACGTTCCGTAGGGATATGGCACTCTAAGAAGAAGAAGTTTAAATCTGAAAAACTGACAGGCGCAGAAGATACAATACAGCAGGAAGAAAGCATGTCATGCTGATCGTATAGTCTTTAATTTTGTGACATGGTAGATCGAAATAATTTAATTAGTAATGTTTATTTATTAAACAAACTATTGTAGAAAAGGCAATTAATTTTCTACATAGTTAAATTGCATATGCATTTACAATAAAACACATTTTTATAATATATTTTAACATTTATTTAAAAAAGACTCGTGTACAAAATTTAGATAATACATATAAGAAACTATAACTTTTGAAAATATTCATAATACAAATCAGTCGCTCTCGCTTCAATTGTGCAACTTATGAAAATCTATAACTTTATATACATTTTTTTTGTTTATTTTTACATTTCATTTAAAACTTTAAACATATGACAACTCCTAAAAGTATATAACACATATTTCTAACGTGTAAAAACAATACTAAATTAATAATAAATATAATGATCAGTATATTACACTTCATTGCAAATGAGTTTCAAAATAGAATAAAACTATTTATTAAAACAAACATTGGTAACAGTTAAAGGTAAACCAAGTAATTGGAAATGTAAACAAAATTAATAAAGTCGAGAAAATATTCAATAAACTTGATTTCGTTAACATAATTTTACTAATTTTAAATTGAACTTATCCAAAAATTGACGACTTGGCGGGAAAAGTTTTATAAATCAAATTTGCAAAAAATAAGATCTGAATTTACCAAAATTGGATCTACATTATGGAGAAAGTAGTATAAGTTAAAAAGTGTTTAAGCTGTACTTAAAAGAATGAGATATGCTACACTACAAATTTGGTTTAACAATTCGTTTATTTAGTAAATTAACACTTTTATGTAAAAGTAAGTTGCTAAAATTTTTTTTGTCTCTTTCAGGACAGCTTTCAACTTATACGCGGAAACTATGTATATGCAGCGACAATGTTTACTTTCTTTTTCAAAACCAAGATTTTGCTTTTTTCGAGAAACGTCCAAAACGTTCCAAGCTTCAAACAGTAAACGATGTAAAAGCCGTAATTGCTGATGCTAGACCTTCCAGGCCTTACAAAGTGTTAGATATGGAAGAGTGTCCTTTTTTTTATTGCGATAAACTATCATCAAAATGTATAGATACATCTAAACTTGGCATTACTCAAGCATCGTGGTTACGTGTGACGAAAGAAGATTCAGGAACAGTATTGTACAAGGAAAGTTTCTGTGACTTAATAGGACGGGAGAAGTGTCGTATATTGAAAAAAAGTGTGAATGTCCAAAAGTTAAAGTCAACGGAGCTCTTAGCCTTTGCTGGAGTTCAGCAAATAAACGAAAGTAAGAAAAAAGACCTTCGCGCCGTGCTAGAATTCATTAACTAGGACAATAGAGCATTTTTCACCTCTATTTTAGATTTTTAATCATATATTATTTCTGTGGACTCGGATCATTTCCATTTTTTCTTCATTTATTGTGAAGTACTAAGTTTTTCAGTGTATTGACATCAAAAATTTGATATATGTTATTTCCGTACTTGTTAATTAAGTGGAATTTCGATAAATATTTATTATATATTTGTTTTATTTTCTTGGATGTTCAAGTTTTTTTGATATCTGGCAAATTTTAATTTTGGCACATAGATCACTTAGCTCGACCACTCTTCAATTATTGGATTAATTGATGCTTTCTTATATTTACTGATGTGGTGGTCTTTAAGAATGTCTTTTTCTGGTAGTGACAATATACACGTGACGACGATATAAACAGAGTAGAACTGAACTCAATATCGGGCTGGAATACAATGACGATGATAATGAGAAACTAAACACAAAGAAGTATAGGTAAGAATCTAAAAATGAAATGTTCTTATATAGTTTGCTATTGCTGGGATAAAAATTGTTTATAATTACCACACTCCATATATATATATATATATATATATATATATATATATATATATATATATATATATATATATATATATATATATATATATATATATATATATATATATATATTTATATATATATGTATATATATATATATATATTTATATATATATATGTATATATATATATATATATATATATATATATATATATATATAAAGTGAAAATATTAGTTGAGAGAAAAACCTTTTATAACCTTATATATATATATATATATATATATATATATATATATATATATATATATATATATATATATATATATATTAATAAGATCCCCAAATTTGAGATAAAATTAAAATTAGAAAGACCATTAAAAAATTCGAGAACACCTTGTATATAGAAATAGTTTAGTTGTACATGAGTGGTTTCCGAATAAGTGAATAAGTGATTTGGACAGTTTTCTCCAATAAAAAAGACAATACGGTTTGGACATAAGCAGTTAGATTTAGTACACAACTATTTGAAATTTGCGGTTATAATAGATTAGAAAGTAAAAAAAAAATATATAAAAATTATTTTCAGCCCTGAGATATTTTTTGCTTTTGATTTGTTTGATAAAGATTAATTTATTACATTTCAGACTATATAAGTAGATTTACCATTATAAGCAAATCACAACAATTGGCCCCCAGAACGTGAGGGCTGATAAAAAAGTATTACTAGTTACATTTGGAAAGAGATACAATTTGAAAAATAAAAACAACAGGTAGTTATAGTTTTTTTGGTCAAGTGAATAATTATTTGGTACATTTTTTTATGACATTTAAAATTTTTATCTAAATTTACATTTTCTAACAATTTATTTAATTTTTTTTTTGATTGACGTTTGATAACATTTGAAAATTTTTGACAAATATTTATATTTGGGTGAACGGAGGATTTGCCGTAGTTGCAACAAATCGAGGAAATTTAAAGTTGGCATTTCTTGGCAAAGTTGGCAAAGTTGGTAACTTCGAAACAGCCAAAGAAACGATAAGGAACCATCTTAAAGATGAGGCGAGTTTATGGTTTGACAGTAAAAAAGAGGAATTTACAAATTGGGAAAACTTTGAGAAAAGATTTTTGAACTATTTCTGGGGCAAAATACAGCAATTGGAGATCAACAAAGAACTGCAGAACGGAAAATATAATGAAAAGTTGGGAGTATCAGAAAAAGTCTATGCTTTACAGATCTACAACAACGCCAAACATTTAGAGTACAATTATTCTTCGGAACAATTGGTAGAATTGATTGCCAGACAGTTTGAGGAAACATTAGAAGACCACATTACTTTGCAAAATTACAAAGACATTGATAGTCTCTGTCAATTTTTACAAATAAGAGAATCAAATTTACGAGACAGAAAAACTAGAAGACCACAAGAAATGCAGGAAAACAGGACCTAAAAGAGAATTTATTCCGAGAAGAGAATACGAAAATAGAGAAAACTGGAGAGAGAGATACGAATCCAGGAACCAGCAAAGAAACCGAGACAGATACAGAGAAAACCACAATAGAAATACATACACAGACTATAAAGAAAATAACAATTACAGGAGGACAAATGAACAAGGATATAGGGACAACAGATACGACTCCGAAAGGCCAGGAGGAGTGAGAAGAGAGGTAAATAACACACAAATAGAAGAATACGGGGAAGAGAGACAATGCGAGGACAGAAGAAGTACAGAAAGACAACAGGAGGATTTTCGCGAAGGCGCTTACTAAAAACAAAGAAAAACACCGGAATTTTTTGTCACCCAAAGGAATTTATAAAACTCGCAGGACATAAGGACAAAGAAAATGGATCAAATTTAAAATATATAAACGGGTTTATAAATGAGACACCCATAAAAATTTTGATAGATTCGGGTTCTGAAATTTCCCTGGTAAATAGAAAGTTGATAGAAGAAGTTAATTTGACAAATTTAATTTATAAAATACCTAGAGTAAATTTAGTGGGCGTGAATAAACGAACGTTAGCAACGATAAATGAAGGGATACGAATTAGGATACGATTGGGAAAGAAATTTTTTTCACTACAATGTGTGATAATGCCAAATATGTCGCATGATATGATAGTAGGAGTAGACGAATTATCGGAAAAGCATATAGTGTTGGATTTTAATAATAAAACCATGAAAATCGAGAATGAACTGATAGAATTGGAAGAAAAATTGGATAAGGACAAGGACAATGAAACAAAGAATATAGATGAAACGGATGAAAAAAGAATAGTAGAAATGAATTTGGCAACGAAACAAGGACGAAAAAACATGAGAAGATGCAAGCAGAGAAGTATAAAAGAAGTTAATGCCTGGCATTCCTCAAAAGAGACGAGTCCAGAAGAAGAAGAAAAGGAAAAGATAGAAGAATTTAAAGAATGGCATTCCTCATATGAGACGAGCCAAGAAAAGGAAAGGATAGAAGAAATTAAAGAATGGATTTCCTCAAAAGAGAAAAGTTTAGAAGAAGAAAAAGAAAAGAGAAAGGAAGAAAAGGAAAGAAAGTTAAAAGAAGACAGTCATACATGGGATGTATCGAATCCAGGGAGCATAAACGAAAAGCGAGATGATAAGTTAGAAACAACTGTATTTGAAGAAGAAGTGTATGCAAACGAGGACACCGAATACGCGGTAAATATATTATGTAAACAAGGTAAGGAGAACGAAGGAGAACTAATTTGCGGAGAAAGACAAGAAAAGGAGATGCGTTTGATGTTAAAAAACTACGAAAATTTAATAAACGAAGAAAATAGAGTAGCCAGAAATTACGAGCATACATTTGAGGTGAAAAATTTGGGAAGTTTTCGTTCAAAAACATACCCCATCCCGTATAAATATCGACAAGACGTGAAAAGAGAAATCGAGAAAATGTTGGAAGATCAGATTATAGAGAGATGTGATTCACCCTATGTCAATCCAATAGTGATAGTGAAGAAAAGCAGTGGAGATTTAAGGCTATGTTTAGATGCGAGAAACATTAACCAGCATACAGTATCCCAATATGAATCACCATTAAATATTGAGGCTATTTTTGGAAGAATAACTGGGTCACATATTTTTTCCAAAATTGATTTAAAACATAGTTTTTGGTTGATTCCATTAGCAGAAAAATGCCGAAATTATACAGCTTTTTCAATTGATGGGATAGTATATCGTTTCAATGTAGTTCCTTTTGGATTGCAAAGTGCATGCGCAGCACTGGTGAGAGCTCTGCACACCATTCTCAACCGTCATGAAGATTTTATTGTCCACTATATAGACGATTTATTGATTTTTTCTCCGGATACGCAAAGTCATTTGAAACACATTAAATTGGTGCTGGAAGAATTGGATCAGGCTGGTTTGAAACTAAACATAGAAAAATGCCAATTTTTCCAAAAGGAAGTAGTGTATTTGGGGTTTAAACTGGACACGAGCGGAATTACTTTAGCGGAAGACCGAGTAAATTTAATAAATGATTATACGAGACCGAAAAATTTGAAAACTTTGAGAGGTTTTCTCGGAATGGTGAATTACTTTAAAAAACTAATCCCAGATATAAGCGAGAAACAAATACCGCTAATTAAATTACTAAAAAAAGGAGTTAGATGGAATTGGAAGGAAGAACAAGAAAAAGCTTTCTTAAGATTAAAAGAAGAGTTCTCAAAAGAAATCAAGGTGTATCATCCTATTTACCACCAACCATTTATTCTGAGAACCGATGCTTCAATTCAAAAATTTGCTGGGGTTTTATCACAAATACAGAATGAACAGGAAGTTCCGATATGTTTTATTTCTCGAGTAACGAAAACGCATGAAAGAAAATATAGCGTTACTGAACTGGAATTCGCGAGTGTACTATTTTGTGTTAAGAAGCTACGATTCTACCTATTGGGAGCGAAATTTACAATCGAGACGGATCATGCCGCTTTAGTCCACATCATGAAGAATCGATTAGTAAATAACAGAATACATCGAGGAATTTTGTTACTACAAGAGTACGATTTTGAATTCAAGTACATCAGAGAAAAGGACAATATCATTGCCGATGCTTTAACCCGGGATGAAGAAACAGGAAAAAAGGATACGATTGAATTGCATGTAGGTTTAAACCGATTGGCACAAGAAGACGGTATTTTCTCGCTTAATGAAATAAGAAGGAATCAAGAAGGTTTGGAGGAAAAGGATAAAAGAAGAGCAGAAAGAAAAGACGATATTTTCTTTAAAAGAATTGAAGGAAAAGAATTATATTTGGTGACACCAACACTGGCCGAGAAACTGATGGAAAACCTACATGTAAATAACGGACATATTGGAGCCCGGAAAGTATGGTTAGTTTTCCGTGAAAATCATATTTGTCGACAAGATTATTGTATAGCTAAAAAGATGACCCAAAAGTGCAGTAAATGTCAAAGATATAAAAGTAAGAATTACAAAAATGAAAATGTCGCCAAAAACATCGTATCCCAAAACAAATTGGACATCGTAGCAATCGATATGTTGAGTGATTTAATCATAACAAATCAACGAAACACATCCTGGTAATGGTAGATGTATTTTCAAAATATGTGAAATTGTATAGTTGTCGCACGACAAAAGGAGTCGAAATATTGAGAAAAATTGACGATTTCATAGATTCCGTAGGAACGCCAAGGAGGATTGTATTGGACAACGCGACGTATTTTGGAAACGATCGTTTAAAAGGACAGCTGAGGGAAAGAGGAATAGAGACAAATTTTGTCAGCATTCGTCACCCTCAGAGCAATCCGTCGGAAAGATTTATCCAAGAGGTAACAAAATTTCTTCGTATTGCTACAGATGGACAACATAATCGATGGGACAGAAAAATAACAGAAATAGAAAAATATTTAAATACGATCCCGAGCACGGTGACAAAAGAAACCCCGGAATATGTTATGAAAGGAATAATGCCAGAAAGGCCGTGGGAAGATACAAACATCCGAGAATATCAACAAGTTTTGGAATTGGTGCGGAGAAGACTGCAAAGAAGTAATGAGAAATACGTCCAAAGACAGGACCGTAACAGAAAAAGAAGGCCTGTCACTTTTCAGGTTGGCGAAAAGGTGCTGGTGAGAGCTCTGAGAGTATCCAACATCACCAACAATGTTTGTGCTAAGCTAATGCCGGTGTTTGAGGGTCCATATATCGTAAATAATGAAAACGGTGTAAATAGTTATGTCCTGAGACATATGGATTCTGAAAGAATCAGAGGAATTTTCAATATTCACGATGTATACAAATATCATGAATAGAAAACGAAAAGGTTTTTTTTTAAGTAGAAATAAAAATTTTGATTTAAGGAATTTGGGTAATCTCATTAGTTTGAAATTAAGTGTTGACGCGAGAAAATTTGTTGCATATGCGGAAAATTTTCATCTTTTCACCAGGCGGGGAGTTAATAAGATCCCCAAATTTTAGATAAAATTAAAATTAGAAAGACCATTAAAAAATTCGAGAACACCCTGTATATAGAAATAGTTTAGTTGTACATGAGTGGTTTCCGAATAAGTGAATAAGTGATTTGGACAGTTTTCTCCAATAAAAAAGACAATACGGTTTGGACATAAGCAGTTAGATTTAGTACACAACTATTTGAAATTTGCGGTTATAATAGATTAGAAAGTAAAAAAAAAATATATAAAAATTATTTTCAGCCCTGAGATATTTTTTGCTTTTGATTTGTTTGATAAAGATAAATTTATTACATTTCAGACTATATAAGTAGATTTACCATTATAAGCAAATCACAACAATATATATATATATATATATATATATATATATATATATATATATATATATATATATATAATATATATATATAAAGTGAAAATATTAGTTGAGAGAAAAACCTTTTATAACCTTATATATATATATATATATATATATATATATATATATATATATATATATATATATATATATAATATATATATATATATATATATATATATATAAAGTGAAAATATTAGTTGAGAGAAAAACCTTGGAATATGTAAAAACCCGTACAAAAATGTTTAACTAAGTAAAACTAATGATGCATTTTTTGTCATTCATTATGCTAAAATATTACTTATTTACAAAAATAATTGGTTTTTAAACCGCTTTATTATTTATTATTATTGGTTATTACAAACAGAATTAATAACATAATAAATAATGCAGTAATGTTATCGACTAATCGTCTTCCGAATTTGGAGCGTGTCTTGTGTGGACGACGCATATATCCCACAGGTCAACGTTTCGCTACAACTATATGTAGCTTTTTCAGAAGGATGTTAAACAATTGATCACAGTTACCCTTATACTAAACATATCCAGAGGTGAAAATAATTATCGGGGAAGGGATCCGCACAGAATCTTAAGTGCATAACTGACCAGAGATAAAACGTGGATACAGTGAAACCACTCCATAACTACACTACAACGGACCCCCAACTGATCATTGATAGTGTGAGTATCTGTTGGCACATTCTGTTGAAAAAATGCAAAGGTGGGATACTTAAACCTAATGAATTTTTCTAGAACAGAATTAGTAAATTTTAAAAATAATATCGATTTTTCAAACAATATTGTTTTGTCTGCAAATCTCCAGGTGAATATCCGTGAAAGATCTGTATACGTAAAATAATACGTATAAGTAAATCCTACTGTATTATAGTAAGTAAGCAATCCATAGTCTTCCAGAGCCTTTTCCCTGATTAATGAATCGCAGTAGTCGATATTTATATCATACAGTAGTCGGTTATTTTTCTTTGTATTTAGTATTGTATTTAGCAATTCCCTCTCTAATCATTCAATCTCTATCATTCTAGGCATCTCTTCGCTCATGGTGTATATCTTCCATAACATTAAGAAAACACACAGCACAAAGGGTTCCAAAATATTTATATATTCGGCGTCTCAATTCATTAAAGCCAAAGAAAAGCTCTTGTTGAAATTTGTAAATTTGTAAATGTTTTACAAATTTCGTACAGCTCAAAAAAACAGAAAACCATAGTTGTTTTCGCTTAAGGCTACCAAAGTAGGTGGCGCTTTTTGCAACATTACACTAGAATAGTGGAAATACCAGGACAGATTTGCAGGTTTTCCGTGTTTTAGTTTGTATTTTCTCGACTTTCTGAAGACGTAGGACATACAGAAATAACGTTATAACAGTCTATTGATACCAATTCATATACTGTGAATTGTGTTCCTGTTGCCGTTAATTTTTATATATTCTGTGTCTCAATTCATCAAAGCTTTTGCTGAAATTTGTAAAAATATGTTGTATATATATATATATATATATATACAACAAAAGTACTTACTTAATAAATTAATGTTAACACAATACAAAAAAGGTTGAATAATTAAAGTTTATTTTAAAAACATTTATGGCCAAAGTTGATAAATTAATTTCCTACTGTGTGCCTTAAGGTTTATAATCGTCAAAAGTAATAAAATATAATGTTTATTTTAAAATATACGCACTAAGTGGTCTCCTATCTATTCTAAATATGGACCTCGACCTACACTCAGGTCATAAATTTATACGTAATTTTGAAGAAACCCAAGCAAATTTTATGTTGGAGATTAGGTTTAGATATATGGAGGGTAAAGAACATTTTTTATAAAATAATCGAAATATTATGCCTTATATTGCCTTTTAAGGTTGTCCCTTGAAATATAATTGGCATACCACAGGATGTAATTTACTTACTGCATATTATTTTGAAGCTATTTTCTTGTGGCATCCCAATGCAATTTACTATTTCTTGTTGGGAATAAGCCACAATTTTATTTTAAAATTAAGTTTATTTGACATTTCTATTTCCATTTCGGAAATCGTTGTCTGATTTTCCGTTGTCTTCACTTTTAAAGCTTCTGTAGCAGTCGCTCTGATGAATCCTGGTAAAATGAAATACCTATAAGCGAATATACAGAGGCAAATCAAATCTTAACTGTTCTTTCTTTATAAAGTTTTAATACCTCATCGGAGATTGACTGGTCAAACCCCGATTTCATAAAATTAAATTTCGCCTGACCAAATTAGTACCTCCTAGGTTTGACGAAAATTCTTTATTAGTCAAAGGCCGAAATTGAAATTAACTTTGAGGTTTGACTAGGACCGTAAGTCAGACCTCATATTTGACTAGTCAAACCTAGGAGCGCCGGAGTTTCGAGGTTTGACTACAACATATATAAGAAATAAAAATATAGCAGAAAAAATATACTATTATACTAGTAAAGTTGCTACATAGATGTATTCGTCAGTAGTAGTGAATGATGTAGGATCTCTTTCCACTACAAATAGAAAATCAAAAAGTCTGCCACCATCAACTCTCGAAGCCAATTTGCAAAACACCCAAAATTTGTAACCCACACCTAGTCATTTGAAATATACTTTAAACTATAAGTTCTGAATATCTGTGTATACTTAATAACACAAAACGTAGCTGTATCTGAAAAAACGTCTTACGTTCACAGTGGGTATAGCACCGCCAAAAGTTATGTGCAGCCATGCTCTAAAGCTTATGTGTAAACTTTAGAACAGTTATTTCCCAAGTGGGTGTTGCAGCGATCTAGGAAGGTGGTAATAGCCACAGGTGCAATTGGAGGTGAGGAATAATTGTAAGATGACGGTAAAAGCATAAAGGAGGTACCATTATACAAACAAATTATACAAGAAAACATACAAAACAGTCAGAATTGGATAACTTGAGGGTAAAAACACCACCTACAAATTTTCTTCAACCATAAGCATACTATTGACTAAAATATCGAGGCTAAGTAAGTCAAACATTAATTTTGAAAAACAACCTTTTAACAACAATTTATATTTTGAACTAAAAAAAAGCAGAAATACAGCCCCTGGTTTAGAGGGTTTTACTTATAAGATATTGGACAAATTGCCGTCAAATGCCAAAGACGTTCTCTTACAAATCTTTAATAGTTGGTGGTTAAAACAAGAATATTGCGATACTTTAAAAAATATTATTACATGCCCTTTACTCAAATTTATCTTAAACCCAAAACTTCCATCATCTTATAGACCCATTTCTTTATTATCATGTGTGACAAAATCCTTTGAAAGGCTAATTAAATTTAGATTAGAACATTTTATTGAAAGTAGTTCAGTTTTTCCCTACTCATAGTATGGATTTCGTAGAGGTCGAGGTACCGTTGACACTCTTATACATTTAGTTACGGATATTCAACTATGTTTCTCACAAAACGATTTTATGCTATATTTATTTCTAGATTTACAGGGTGCATATGACGTGGTTGATTTGGATGTATTATATTTAAATATCAATTATGTATTCAAAATTATATTATCTGTAAATATAATAAATTTGTATGTGAACAGAAAAATATACTTACGGGACCATAGAAATGTATTACACGGTCCAAGACTATTACATAATGGTCTCCCACAAGACTCAATTCTAAGTCCTTTATTATTTAATCTCTATACTGCAAATAATAACAAATTCAAAATGCACCCGATGTATGTTTATATGCCAGCCATAAATCCCATGAAGATCGTATGTTAAATCTAAAACTTAGCTTTAATTACATGGATAAGTGGGTAAAACAAATGGGTTTCAGTATATCACAAAAAAATCTTCGGTTGTATGTTTCACTAGACGCAGACAAAAAGTCATAGACAAATGCCAGATAGGTGATTATATTTTCACCGTAGAAGAAGAGTATAAGTATCTAGGTACGATTCTAGATAAAAAAAACTCTTGTGATCCAGCCATATAAGGTATGTAAAACAAAAGTGCGAATGTGGAATTAACCTTCTGCGTTTCGTTTCCTTTGTATCTTTGTATCTTTGAACATAAAGAAAACTAAATTTATGGTAATATCGAAATCGACACAAAATGTCCAAAATTTATATTTACACAATGAAATTATCGATCTAGTTAGCAAATACAAATATTTAGGCACTTTTATAAATGAAGACAACGATAGCTCAGCAGAAATCAAAATAAGAATAGAAAAAGCCAGATCCATATTCACTAAAATGAAGAGAGTGTTCTGCGGAAGAGATTTGAGCCTTGAAATGAAACTTCGCCTGATGAGATGTTACGTACTTTCTGTGCTGTTCTACAAAATGGAGTCATGGACGTTGAAAAAGATTGATACCAAAAAATTAGAGGCATTTGAACTGTGGATGTATCGCAGAATCCTGAGAATATCATGGACCGAGAGAGTCACAAATGTCGAGGTCTTGAGAAGAATGAATAAAGAAAAGGAAGTCATATTTACGATCAAAAAACGAAAACTGCAATACTTGGGACACATTACAAGAGGCGAAAGATATGAACTGCTTCGAATAATTATGCAAGGGAAAATAGCAGGAAAAAGGTCCATAGGAAGAAGACGAAACTCCTGGCTAAAGAATCTACGGGAATGGTATAGCTGTAGCAGCAACGAATTGTTTCGGTCAGCAGTTTCGAAAATACGTATAGCCCTGATGATCGCCAACCTTCGGAACGAAGATGGCACTTGAAAAAGAAGAAGAAGAAGTTTCGTTTCCAAAAAAAAAGGGGTGAAGATCAACACATATCTCTTTAATATTTTATAGATCCTACATACCATCCATTCTGGATTATGGTTGTATTATTTACAGTTCAACATGCAAAACAAGTCCATTAACTCGTGACAGAATACAATTTAAATCAATAAAAATTTGTCTAGGAGCTATGATGACTTTACCAAACCAAGCAGTTCTAGCAGAAGCCAGAGAACCACCTTCACATATACATAGGCAAATGTTAGCCAGCAAACGTCTGATACAGATCGTTTTATTCAACTATGGTTCACAAAATAGGTGTACTTTTGACAGAAAATTTAATAAATTCTTACTGGAAAATAAAAAATTCTCCGCCTCTTGCAAAAAATTTTATTGATACGAACTCATTTCAATCATATATATTACAGCTACCAAATTTTCCTTTTTACGAACAAGACCTTGAAGTTCTGATAGACAAACCAACTATTATAATGCCCTCTTATCCAGACTTGCCAATTTTAACTAATCTGACATTTAAATCCATACTACGCGAATTAGGGGCAGATTTAACAATAATTTATGCAGATGGGTCAAAAACTGTTGAAAGTGCTGATTTTATTTCAAACATCAATTATGTTGAGAAATATCAAATTCCTGATTATTGTTCTATTTTTACAGCCGAGGCTGCTGCTATACAGAAAGCACTAACTTGGTGTGTCACTAATTATTGTGAGAACATCGTAATAGTATCGGATTGTTAGGCAGTATTACAAGCTATTCATAGCCATCCATTAGATTGTTTTCAAAACTCCATTATACTTGACATCAAAAATTATTACATGAACTAAAATTCACAAAAAAAAAACACAGTTACTTTACTCTGGGTTAAAGAACACGATGGAGTAATTGAAAACGAATTAGTGGATAGTATGGCAAAAAATACTATCTGAAATTACAAATTTTACTACTTTAAAGATCTTTTTTCTATTATCAGGAGTACTGGCAGGGAAAAATGGATGTCAAAATATAAAGAGGTTCATAAGATTTCAAGAAACCATTACTTTTCTATTCGTCCATGCTTACCAAAAAATATTCCCCATTTTAATTTTAACTATAATAAAGTACATTCCCCGTATCCCGGCTAAAACTTAACCATGGTCTCTTTCCAGAGCATCTGCATAGGATTGGAATCTATGAAACTCCCTTCTGTCTGTGTAATAATAAATGTATCAGAGATTTGAACCACTTATTTTTCGATTGTCTTAATCATAGGAAACAGACTCGGAACCTATATTTAGGTTTAATCGATCTCAATATTAGCCTACTAGTTAACATCAGCAATCTGCTATATTATTGTGACAAATCTATATATAATATTTTAATGTTTGGAAACGATTCTAAGATAAAAATTTAAACCTTATAACAATTTTCTGTGACCAAAAGATTATTTGTCTAATGCCATCTCCCTCTCTCTCTCTCTCTCTCTCAACACACCGACACAACAACAACTTATTGGTTATACATTGTCGCAATTTTTTTTTAATATTCTTTTTTTTTTGTAAACGATTTCCGGAGTAAAAATCAAAATGTCAAAAAGTTAAAATATAATTTTTAATACAATGCATTGTGGCTTAATCCCACATGATATTTAATATGCCACAAGAAAACATTTTCAGAACCTTTTTTTGATATTCAATAACATATTTTTTAAACTTAAGTAACATAAATTTTCAGTATTATAGGTATACTTTTGAAAACATTTACAGTTGTTTATTTCTTAGTGTAACAGCGATGTATTATAACAGACTAAACTTGAAACCATCCAAAAGTTTCATCTTTCGCATACATTCCATAATAAATTACATAATATTAAAAAACTAGGTCATTAACTCCTCTGTGAATCGCATTTTTCCGGTATGGTATTCGAATAATCCTCAAGTTTAACTCCCGCGAAGATACAGTCTTTAGGAAAAACCTCTGAAATCTCGTACTTAAAATCCAAAGATATCCGTCATTTTTCCATCTTAACTCAGCACAAAATTGGAGTTGGTCAGGATCGTATGCCAACAAACTGAAAACAAAATAATTAAACAGATGCTTTGTTTATGTGTACATTTAAATATTTCCTATTCAATTATTGTTTATTAATTTTATTATGATATCGTTTATTTCAAAATAATAATAAAAATACTGTTGCGTGGGATTTGATGATCTGTGGAGTGTTAAAATTCATGCAAGTTTCAAATATAACTGAATCGGTGAATCCACGAACAGTATAAGTGTAAAATTCTAAATTTACACAAATAAAAAAAATAAAAGTGTGTTTTTAACAATTGCTGCTATAATTTTTCAATTACAGAATTCTGCTTCAATAGATTAGATTCATATTGATAACAAAGATAAAATGCAAACAGTATCTCACTGTGAGAAATATAGACCTCCAAAAATCATGGATATGTATTGTTTTTAGATTCAGTATATTTAAGAAAACTCTTAGTGTTATCTATATCTATACAATAATAGCAGGCCTAGATACTGCAAAATCAAAAAGTACTGCCAAACCCGCCACTTTTAAGGCCCTGACAAATAGTAAAATCGTAATCTATCTAGTACAAACAGCTCTTCTACACTTACGCTCCTATATTTAGTGAAGAAAAGGTACCATTCTAGCACTACGGTACCCTAAGACTCTGTGAATAGAATAGAAATGTTCAAAGTAATGAAAAAGCCAGGTATACCAAATCAGTTGGAATTACAGATCGGTTTAAAATGTTCTTCTACGTCTTCCGATACCCAGTTGCCACTCCTCTCGATTCATCCATAAGTCTTCTTCTATGTCTCTGTCTTTCATTTATCTAATGATGCCTTCTCTTCAACTAAGGCGGGGGTTTCCTCTTTTTTTTTTTTCTACCGTGAGGGATCCACATTAAGACTTGTTTTGGGAGACGTTCTTCAGACATTCTCTGTACATGACCGTACCATCTGAGTTGTTGGGTACCAATTTGTATGTTTTACTACAACATACAACTACTGTATGTTTTACTTTCATAATTTCTCTTATTCTGTTGTTCCTTGCTCTTTCTAGTCTAGATTTTCCAGCTGAACGTCTCCACAATTCCATTTCCATTGCCTCAAGTTTTCTCTTGTATCTTTCCTTTATTTGCCATACTTCACTACTGTAGGTAATTATACTTTTAATGATTGTATTATATATCTTCTTATATATCTAAAAAATCAGTTGGTAAATTTAACAAAACTAACTCTTGAAAAAGTTAAATGTCGAGTATGAATTCAGGGGGAACTATCTGAACCTTTTAAAACAAATAACGGGCTGAGCCAGGGAGAGCCTCTCTTCTGTATCCTGTTCAATCCGGCTCTGGAAAAAGTAATACGTATGTCACAAATCACAACCACTGGTTCAATATGTAATAAATCAGTGCAAATCCTGGCCTATGCTGATGATATCAATGTTGTTAAGAGAACGAAAAACGCTATACGAGAGGCGTATGAAGCATTAAAAGAATCAGCTACAAAAATGGGTTTAATAATAAACACCAACAAAATGAAGTATATAAAACTAAGCACGCAACCACAAATCCTACGACCACTTATTATAGAAAACGACGTCATCGAAGCATTGAACGAATTTGTATACCTTTGTATACAAAACAATACGCACAGTCCTAACATATGGTTCAGAGACCTGGACTCTAACAAAAATAATAAAAACATGTTAGGATGTTTCGAAAGAAAAGTACTAAGGCAATGGAACATCTATGGAGCAGTGAATGACAATGGAGTGTGGAGAAGACGATACAACTTAGAACTTTATAGAATATACTAGTAATGATATTGTAAAACATATTAAGATAGGACGTCTGAGGTGGATAGGACATGTAATGCGGATGGAACAAAATGACCCAGCTAGAAAAGACCCAGAACAAGGTTCCTTGATGACATCGATGAAGACGTGAGAAATATGGGAATACGTGCTTGGCGGAGAAAGGCGATGGATAGGGACGACTGGAGGAAAATTCTTGAGGAGGCTAGAATCCACGTAGGGTTATAAAGTCAGAATGATGATGATGAAAGGTATCATTCACTCTCGCCCCAAAATTTTAAGAGAGATTTATTACTAAAAACTTCAAATAAAATAATTAAAAAACGGTATTTTTGATTTTAAACTAGAATAAAAAGTTAAAAGAATAAAAGATTAAGAACTAAAAGAAAGTTAGTTTAAATAAAGCCTGTCTTTTCAGCTAATGGAAGTTTTTGCATTAACAGGCAAATATATAACTAATCCTCATTTAAACTTTACTATAATTGTTTAAAAATGACCAGATTTCAATTATTGTTTAAAAAAGAACAGAATGGTTTTAAACAATTTTTTCTGTTATATATTGATACATAAAAAAATTTCTGCACATCGACATCTTTCAAAAAGAACTCTAACTACACTGACGGTAAATTGTTAAAATTGCAGATTTACATTTACATTAAAAAAGCTTGATCTACAACATTGAACTAATATGCGTTCTCAGAGAGGACGCCACAAGCAAATTTAAAGAAGCCATTTTCTATTTACAATTTTTAAAATATAAATAATAATATTAATCAGATAAAATAATTATAAAACAAATTAGTTGAGAAGAGGAGAAGTTTATTTATTCAAAAATACTACAACCCTAATACACCCAAAAGTCATCAATTTATAACATTATTACATAATAAGATAACAATAACAATTAGGTACATTTAAAATAGTCCAAGTACCTACACTTATTAAAAATATAAACAATAATACATAACATAAAACATGACTACAAAACAAATAAAAATTCTACCTAACTATTGGTGCTTTTAATATGGTCCATTAATTTGCTTTTAAACATTTGTACAGATGAACAACTTTTAACTGTTTGAGGAAGCTTACTAAAAAGATCAAATCAAAGAAATCAAAGTTTGAATAGAGAAAGCACGTACAAACTTCAATAAAATGAGAAAGGTACTTTGTGCAAAAAAACTAAAATTGGACTTGAGAGTTAGGCTGGCAAGGTGTTATATTT